>NW_026895691.1:0-17507 GCF_033153095.1 Gastrolobium bilobum | reverse complement strand
AAATCAATCGAATCATCTCCAAAACAATAATTATCAACAATTGATAAAACATGATCAAGTTTCAAAATTTAAACGAAAAATTCTCTTCCTTTATAGCCATATAGGGCCGCGGGCATGAGGTTGAAGAATCATCCTCATGGTTTCGATTTTCCTATTCCAAATAGGATGGATCGAAACCCCTTAGCCCCAAGACGATCTTGGACATCAATAATGTCTCCACACGGTGATGTTATATCAAAAAGTTAGAACCTTAAACCTTTAAAACGAAATTTTCGATGTGTAAAAAGTTTTAAAATTTCGAAACTTTACATGAAAATGATGAAGATTTCAAAAACTCCTTTTTGAAAATTCGAAGGAAAAAGGACCCCACGCGTTTGCGGCAACGAGCAAGGCTCTGATACCACGTGAAAGTTCAAAACTTTAGCACCATCATTGTCGCACAATGATATGCCTACATGAGGGAAAAATAAATTTTTTTCTGAAAGCGGAATGCATAGACAATCTATGCCCTCATGTGATTTAGAAAGAAAACGCTCATTGAAACACGAGAGGATTTTGAATTACCTTATTTCGATCTCTTGTAGGCTTCAAAAGGATGATGCCCTCTAATGATAGTCCACACAGCTATCTCCAATGTCGCAGCAGAGAACTCTTCTCCTTGATCCTCCTTGTCCTTAATTGCTTGCTAGGCGAATGAAGGCTAGAGGATTTACAACTGTTTGATTAATTTTCTCAAGACTATGATTGTTGTCTTGAGATTAGGTGTGGGGCGAAAATGGAGAAGAATAGGTGATGATCTGTTTTCAAAAAACACAGAGGAGCTTCTCTTGTAGAGAGGGGCGAATTTTCAGTCTCATGAGCCCTTTGAAAAGATGCTTGCTTTCTTATATCTTCCCAAGTGATCTTTAAAGATTCTTAATTTAAAAAATCAGAATATTAAATCTAAAAACAAATCTTCAAATATATTGAAAGATTGAGTAGTTTGAGAGAATATCTCTTCCACCAATTTTGCTAAAAATTCGAAATCAACATCTCTCGAGAGGCTCCAAAATTTCGAAAAATTCCAAGAGCTGAAAATATGAAATTCTAGTCTTGAAATTTTGAATTAGATTCTAGAGGAACCATCTAAAAAAATTTCGAAATTCATCACCATGATCTTCTCCATTTTGTAGCTCCAACATTATTGTTTAAATTATAAATTCAAACAAAACTGTTCAGAAAATCTATATCCAATCTCCATTAGATATCAATCAACAACCCAATCTCATGAGTTCAAATTTCAAATTCAAATTTTAAACTTTTCAAACTTTAAATTCAAAATTTCAACTTCATTGTTATCCTAGTTCGTAATTAAAATTTTGAATTCAAATTTGAAATTCAAAATTTCAAAATTTAAATTTCGAATTTCGTAATTTAAATTTGAATTTGAATTTCAAAAATCAAAATTTCAAAATTCAAATTTCAAATTCAAATTTCGAATTTGTCCAAAACTTATTTTGGTCAAATCAACTTTTGACTTTCTAGGATCCATGGCCCAAAGACCCTGCTGGGCCTAACTAAACATTTGATCTCATTAGCAAGAAACAATTTCGCTCTAAAGGGCCAAATGTGGCGCATGTTTTTGATTGGGCTTGGAATCCAATTCCAACCCAATTCAACTCATAGTCTTGATAAAACCCAATAACTTATTATTGGCCCAAACCTGCTTGCAACAAGGAATAACCT
Source organism: Gastrolobium bilobum (assembly GCF_033153095.1). NCBI lineage: Eukaryota > Viridiplantae > Streptophyta > Magnoliopsida > Fabales > Fabaceae > Gastrolobium > Gastrolobium bilobum. The sequence continues at coordinate 15,782 of NW_026895691.1, read as the reverse complement.
TTGTGTGTGACCCATTAGGCCCAATTAGTCACTGACATAAATGAACTTGGACCAATTAAACTCTTTTAACAGGCCCAATTTATTTAATGACCACATGAGACACTAGCAATGCTCTGCGGCCCCAGAACTAACTGAGTTGACCAAGTGATCTACCTTTCTAATTTGGATACCGTGTCGGAATCATCCCTCATATCGTCATTCACATTTAGTCGAGAGCAAGGAAATAGTATCATCTATCTTGTTGACTAAATATAGCTTTTCACAGAACTATGAATCTTTTTCTATTGACTCTAAGATTGATCATGACTCCTCATGATCACTTACTATGCATAGATTCCCGAGTCAATCATAAGTCATCCAAGTCCCACCGGTCTTGTGAACGACTAATCCCTTATAGGGGACTATGAGTCCTCTCGGCATGTCCATCTAGACTCATGTATTCAAGTTATACCGAAGAGTACACTGTTCTCCCCATGTTTCAGGCGGATAGAGTTGTACAGTCAAAGTATAACCCTAGGACATAGTGTTCGATGACATCCTTAAGTCTAGGACGATCCGCACTACCAAACGATGAGAGACTAAACAAATCCAATGATACTTAGTGAAATCCTTGTGGAGTCTCTCGGCGGGCAGTTCAGTGCTATATGTTCCTGAACAGATCCACCTACGACATCAGCTAAGGTATCACCATACCTGCATACCATGAGGTCCCTACCTTGTATCTCCATACAAGTAGAAGATGTCGTACTAGTCTTATTGAGATCACCAATGCCCTCTCTTGGTGATTCAAGACTAGGAACATACTTTAGGCAATAGACATGTGGTGTCGTCGAGTTCTCATGATCATGATCCCTATCATAGATCCTCACATGAACACCTGTTCTATTCCTGGGGCTTTTATCTTTAATCGCATATTAACCTAATATTAAGGCGAGACAAAATATGAAAAAGATAAAATGTGCTCATATATTAAATAAATCATGAAATATAAGTAGTAAAAGGTGATCTGATGTAACAGATCGTCTCTAGGACACCTATATACGAACAACATATGCATCTGATTTTGTTGAACTTTTTCCTTACTTAACTTTTCATGTGCTTTTGTATTATATTTTGTTATCCCCAAATATGAATTACATTCAGTCAAATGCATATACAGGACTGTGCATGTGTGTGTAGTTTCTGCTAAGTATATGTGAATTCATGTCTTCGGTTGCATCAGACTGTTTTCTTTCAAATTTGATGTCTTCACTTTCAAGCTAAGGGAAGTGGAAGCTATAAATTTTTTCGGGGAATTGATCAATCCCCTTGCAATTTTGACACACATCGAGAATGTGATTAGTGTTGGGTTTTAAACTTTATTTAATTAAAGAAAATAGAAAATGAAGAGTTTTGTGATAAAGGGGTGTGTCTCTTAGGAATTTGTTAGTGGACATTAATGAGTTTAAAGTTTCTAAGAAGTAGTCATTAATGTGTTTAGATTTCCTAAGTTAGTCATTAGTATTTCTAGTTATTTGCTATTGCTTTTAAATAGTACCATGTAAATCATTTGAATGTAAGGCTTGAATGTTAAAAGATATACAAAGAGGTATATTCAGAGAACTCCTTGTATGTTTGAAGTGTTTGAGAGAAACACCATTAGAGGACCTGTGATTCACAAATTGGTATCAGAGCTTGAGTTATGGAGAGTGTGAGCACTTCCAGTATGTCGTTGCCCCGCCTGACAAAGGCGAATTACGTGAATTGGAGTATCCAGATGAAGGCGTTGCTCGGATCCCAGGATGCTTGGGATGTTGTTCAGGACGGTTTTGCTGAACCTGCAACCACTGCAGGATTTACAGCAGCTCAAACCAAGGCGTTGAAAGAGACGTGTGCTAAGGACAAGTCAGCCTTATACACGCTTTTCCGAGCTGTAGACGAGTCCAGATTTGAGAAGATAGCAGGAGCAACGACGTCTAAGGAAGCATGGGTCATCTTGGAAAATGTCTATAAAGGTGCTGACCGAGTAAAGCAGGTCCGACTTCAAACTCTACGTGGCGAGTTGGAAGGCATGAAGATGAAAGATTCAGAGGGTGTATCCGAGTTCATCACCCGCGTTCAAGCCGTGGTGAATCAGTTAAAGCAGAATGGTGAGGAATTATCTGAGACTAGAGTTGTTGAAAAGATTCTCCGGTCGTTGACAGACGACTTCGAAAACGTGGTATGTGCAATTGAGGAGTCGAAGGACTTGGCTACGCTTTCTGTTGAAGAGCTAGCAGGTTCCCTTGAGGCGCATGAGCAGCGCAAGAAGAAGAAAAAGGAGGAGTCGCTGGAGCAAGCACTCCAGACAAAGGCAACCATTAAAGATGAGAAGGCGCTATATTCTCAAAATGTCCGAGGTAGAGGTCGTGGACGAGCAGGACGTGGAAATGGCCGTGGTGGTCGTGGCCGAGGTCATGAGGTGAGAAATGAAGAAAGAGCTGAGTCGAGTCAGAGAGGAAGAGGACGTGGCCGAGGTGGAAGAGGCCGGTGGTCAAATCAAACAAATGTGGAATGTTACAAGTGTGGCAAGTATGGCTATTACTCAAGAGATTGCAACTCGGACAAGTGTTACAACTGTGGCCGAGTTGGGCATTTCGCTAAGGATTGCCGAGATGAAAGAAGAGTTGACGAGGCTTCAAACCTCGCCGTAGAAGGAGATGGAGGAGTTCTTATGCTAGCCCATGGTGAAACCAGTTCAAAGAATGAGACGGAGTGGTATTTGGATACCGGTGCCAGTAATCACATGTGTGGTTACAAACACTTGTTTAAGGAGTTGAAGACGGTGGAAGCCGGACATGTCTCTTTTGGAGACGCGTCCAAAATTGAAGTAAAGGGTCGAGGTACGATCTGTTTCTTGCAAAAGGATGGACGAGTTGGTATAATCCGGGACGTGTATTACATGCCCGAGCTCAAAAGTAACATATTGAGCATTGGACAGCTGATGGAGAAGGGTTACTCGGTTCTAATGACAGACCGAGTTCTACTGTTGAAAGACAAACAAGGGCGTCTGATAGCCCGAGTTCAGATGGAAAAGAACAGAATGTACAAGCTGAGTCTAAGGAGCATGGAGGTCGGCTGTATTCAAGCCGGGGTAGAAAATCAGATGGACTTGTGGCATAGACGGTTTGGACACCTTCATTATGGTGGTCTGACCGAGATGATGAAGAAGGACATGGTAGTGGGACTACCGAAGATTAATTCTGAAGGAAGATTTTGCGAGGACTGCGTATTGGGAAAACATGCGAGAAGCCCGTTCCAAAGGATGGCAAGATACCGAGCTAGGAAGCCTCTGGAGTTGATACATACCGACCTGTGTGGACCCATTACTCCGGGGTCTTTCAGTGGTAAGAAGTATTTTGTAACCTTTATTGATGATTTCAGTCGAAAAACTTGGGTGTATTTTTTGAAGGAAAAATCTGAGGTGCTAGAGGCATTCAGGAGTTTTAAAACAATGATAGAGAATGGTACTGGAAGATACATCAAGTCGGTCCGCTCAGACCGAGGTGGGGAGTATGTGTCAATAGCTTTCAAGAAGTATTGTGAAGAACATGGGATAAGGCGGTTCCTGACCGCTCCGTACTCGCCCCAGCAAAATGGAGTAGCTGAGAGAAAGAACCGGACTATCCTGGATATGGTCCGATCTATGCTAAAAACGAAGAACATGCCAAAGGAGTTCTGGGGAGAAGCCGTGCAATGTGCCGTGTATGTGCAAAACCGATGTCCGCACTCAAGTGTGAATGATAAAACTCCACAAGAAGCATGGAGTGGTCTAAAGCCATCAGTGGCTCATTTCAAGATTTTTGGTAGTGTTGCGTATGCACACATACCGGATCAATTGAGGACAAAGCTAGAAGATAAAAGTAAGAAGTATGTGTTTATTGGCTATGATAAGAAGACGAAGGGGTACAATTTGCTGGACCCCGTCAATAAAAAGGTGTTGGTGAGCCGAGATGTAAAAGTGAATGAGGAAGATGGATGGGACTGAAGTAGTCCATCCGGGGTCAATGTGGAACCCAGATTAAAATCAATTGAGGTCGAACAACCTTCGACCCGGATTCCTGAGAATTCGATTGACTCAGATAGTGATGAAGAGCAGAGACAACCGAGATTGAGGAGTCTACAAGATTTGTATGATTCCACCAGTGAAGCACATTTGGTATGTCTGTTAGCAGATTCTGAAGAAGTAAGCTTTGAAGAAGCAATCCGAGATGAGAAATGGCAATCAGCCATGGAGGAGGAAATAAAGGCGATAGAAAAGAACAAGACGTGAGAGTTTGCCGAGCTGCCCAGAGGAAGTCGGGCCATTGGTGTGAAATGGGTCTACAAGAAGAAAATGAACGCTAAGGGGGAGATCGAAAGATACAAAGCCCGGCTAGTGGCGAAAGGGTATAGGCAGAAGGATGGCATTGATTATGACGAGGTGTTCGCACCCGTAGCAAGAATGGAGACAATCAGGCTGTTGATCTCTCAAGCAGCCCGATTCGGATGGCCGATCTATCAGATGGATGTGAAGTCGGCATTCTTAAATAGAGTACTCGAAGAGGAGGTATATCTGGAACAACCTCCGGGATTCATGAAAGCCGGACAAGAAAGAAAAGTGTTGAGACTGAAGAAAGCTTTGTATGGATTGAAGCAGGCCCCAAGAGCCTGGAACACAAGAATTGACAATTACTTCAAAAAGGATGGATTTGAGCAGTGTCCATATGAACATGCTCTCTATGTAAAGAAGAAGGAAGGTAAAATTTTACTTGTTGCCTTATATGTTGATGACTTAATTTTTCTGGGTAATGATGAAAGAATGATAAAAGACTTCAAGAAGAAAATGACGGAAGAATTCGAGATGACGGATCTCGGTCTGATGAGGTATTTTCTTGGTCTGGAGGTCAGAAAAGACAAATCTGGGATCTTCGTCTCTCAGGAAGCCTATGCAAAAGGAATTTTAGAGAAGTTTAAAATGAGTGACTGCAACCCGGTTTCAACGCCAATGGAACCCGGGTTGAAACTTTCGAAGTATGATGGAGGAGAGAGTTGATCCGAGTTACTACCGGAGTTTAGTTGGAAGTCTGAGGTACTTGACTTGTACGAGGCCAGATCTTTGTCTGAGTGTTGGGATCATAAGTCGATTTATGGAAGACCCTGGGTACACTCACTGGAAGGCGGCTAAGAGAATTCTGAGATATGTGAAGGAAACAATCTCTCAAGGACTTCATTACTCGAAGACGGACAAATACAAGTTGACGGGTTATTCAGACAGTGATTGGTGCGGAGATGTTGATGATAGAAAGAGCACGGCTGGCTATGTGTTTTTCATGGGAAACACGGCTTTCACGTGGGTGTCAAAGAAGGAACCCATTGTGACCCTGTCTACATGTGAAGCTGAGTATGTTGCGGCATCTTGGTGTGTTTGCCATGCAATATGGCTAAGGAATTTACTAAGCAAGCTGGAGCAAGGGCAAGTCGGCGCAACCGAAATCCGAGTTGACAACAAGTCTGTAATCGAGTTAGCAAAGAACCCGGTCAATCATGAGAGGAGTAAGCATATTGATGTCAGGTTTCATTTCATCCGAGATCAAGTCAAAGAAGGAAAAGTGGAGCTCACTCATGTTGCAAGCTGAGATCAAGTTGGAGATATTTTTACAAAGCCCCTGCCGACGTTGTTGTTTGAAAATTGCAAGAAGAAGATGGGAATGAAGGATGGTAGAGATATTAAAGTTTAAGGAGGAGTTTTGTTGGGTTTTAAACTTTATTTAATTAAAGAAAATAGAAAATGAAGAGTTTTGTGATAAAGGGGTGTGTCTCTTAGGAATTTGTTAGTGGACATTAATGAGTTTAAAGTTTCTAAGAAGAAGTCATTAATGTGTTTAGATTTCCTAAGTTAGTCATTAGTATTTCTAGTTATTTGCTATTGCTTTTAAATAGTACCATGTAAATCATTTGAATGTAAGGCTTGAATGTTAAAAGATATACAAAGAGGTATATTCAGAGAACTCCTTGTGTGTTTGAAGTGTTTGAGAGAAACACCATTAGAGGACCTGTGATTCACAATTAGTCTAGCAAAATTGTGGCTTCAGAGTTACAATGGGCAAACATTTCTTTGTTATTTCATCATGATTATTGGGTATTGGTTATTTTAGTTAAAGGTTTGTAGTCTCGTTATCTCTTTTACTGTTGCCTTGAAAATAAAAACTACTTGAGAGATGTCTTTATTATGAATTTTGGATTCTGGCACTTGTCCTGGGGTTGGAGTTGTCGTAGTCGTAGTCGTAGATGTCTTAAAATAATGATCATTGGATTATATTAATTTTCCAATAGTGCTGATTTCCTTTTTTTCATGTTCAAAGATTTAGATGTAACAGGGTTTTAAAATCCTCTATCATGATTCACTCAACATTTTAATTTATAATATGATCTACAGGCAAGTGTTATTCATTTTAAAGTTAAAGTACTTCAATTTTCGATGAACCATTTCAGTAATATAATTACTTACAATTGTACTTTCCATTTTTCGCTTATAAGGAATGAGTCGTTTGCAAGGATCTTCTTCCCTTAAAAGGAAACGACAAGACTTGGCTTTAGTTTCTGGGTCTTTGACTGACGGAGAACGCATACTCTATAATCTCATTCATAGCAAGAAAGACATGGGGATCTGGACAGGAGACATGAAACGAGAAACAAACCTCCCTGATAACGTGGTCAAAAAATCCTTTAAGTTTCTTCAGTCAAAGAATCTGATAAAGGAGGTTGTTAATATTCAAAACAAAGGGAGAAAGCACTACATGGCAGCAGAGTTTGAACCCTCCAAGGAAATCACCGGTGGGGATTGGTATACTGAAGGGAGTCTTGATACAGAGTTCATAAACCTTGCAAAGGACGTGTGCATGAGATACATTTTCAGGCAGAAAGTTGCCACACGTGAAGGAGTTTTAGAGTGGAGCAGAAAGAGTGGGGTCTTCGCCGTTGAAGTCACCACACAGCAAATAGAAGAGATTTTACGAACTTTGGTTTTGGATGATGAAATCATTGAGGTGACGAGCACTGGGTTTCGAGATTTTGCATCTGTTCCTGTTGGCAAAATTTGTTATAGATGCAAAAGCAAGGGTGGCGTTAGAGGGGAACAGAAACCTGGGGCCATGGCTTCCATTCCTTGCGGAGTTTGTCCACGAATAAACTTTTGTACACCAGATGGCATTGTCTCCCCGAGAACTTGTGTCTATTATCAGAAATGGTTGGACTTCTGAATGAGTCAAATACCAATTAATAGTTTTGATATGACCCTCCCAAGTTTTCACTCTCATCTAGCAGCTTGTGTTTATATTTTGGAGTAACTCTGTTGCTCAATGTACCGAAGGTCCCTCTGTATTAAAACTAAAACTTTCTAAGTGGGTTGACTGAAGATGCACAGGTTGGAATTCCCTCTCTGTCAGTGATCCCAGTTGGCGATCATCCATGTAAAGATCAATTCAATCTAAAAGCTTAAGTTAGGTGAGGAAACATTAATAGTTTTTATATATCTCAACACGCCCCCTCACACGAGAGTCCATTGGACTTGAAGGGTGGACAATGCACAGGCCCACCTACTTGTGCGAAGAAAGAAATTCCATTAGAAAGAAAATAGGGAGCGGTGAGAATCGAACCCGGTACACCGAGGCTCTGATATCATGTAAAGGCCAATTCAACCCAAAAGATTAAGCTGTTGAGTGAAGATACATTAATATTTTTTATATATCTCAACAATCCATATTACAGTAACCTATCTTTACTACCATTTTATGAATCTCCAAAAAAGAAGGGGACAAAAGAAAAGAAAATGAAAGCTATTTGCTGTGCTTATGCGCATTCAACCTGTTCGTCGAGTAGATTAAAGATGTATGTTTAAATGATCTCAGATGATTTTTATTGCTCTGTAAGAATCTGCTGTAGTTTATAATATTTTGTTGAACTTGTTCTGGTTGCCATGAGAGCGATGTTGTAACTGCATATTCCTTGTAGCAGCTTGGGCAATCATCAGAGGTATATATGGGTTACACATATTTGTTGTAGCATGAATATTCTCACTTGATTTAATAGCAGTGAGTGATTCACTCTCTACAAGTCTTCGCAGATATAATTTTTGTGAACGAAAACAATTTAATGACAAGCAAGCAAGGGTAGGCATAATGCCACTGTTATAGCAAGGGGTCAGTGAAAGTAGTAAAGATGCTTGGTCATTAAAGGCTCTTACAAAAACCTACAGGACCAAACTTTAAAAATTGAAGTTGTCAGTTACATGCCTATCTTCTAGTTATGTTTTAATTTCCCAAGTAAAGGGTGCGTTTTTTTTATCTTTTAGAATTTGGATCCTTTTTTTTGGATGAGGTCCATTTTTCATTTGGATAGTCTGATCCATTACAGGTGTGACTATTCCAAGATCATATTTTTTAATATGCAAGATTCGAATTCGAGATTTTTAATTAAGAAAAACAAGTTCCTTACTACTTAAATCAATAGTTGTTAGTTTATTTTTTTATATATAATTTATCAGTTCATCGATTACTTAATTAATTCATTATGAGTCGCATAGAACAATATGAGCTGCAAAATTCTTTTTATAAAATTTTAATATAATTGCTTTTCCATGGACTCAAACTCAGAGACCATTAGTTAAGTTAGAATAATCCATTATTAGTTTATGCATGTACTTAGTGGTGGATTCATTTTTCATTTTTCCTTACGAGAGCGTACATACAACAATTGAAAAAAAAATGAAAGAAAGAAAGAATAGAAAACGAGCAAAAGCAAATTCATAATTTCAAATTGATGTTGATCGTGGGAATAGTTTAAATTTGCTCTGCCGTCAATGTAAAGTTTTATACACTATAATAAAATTATTCATTCGTGCTTAATTAAAAAGTCAGCCTTTAATAATCAAATTTCTTTAAAAAAATTTCACAATACATAATTAGTCAATAATCTAATATATATGCTAAAATTACATTAAAATGTCCCGTGCTTGAGCTATTTCACAAATCAAACATAACACACCTTTTTTTATCTTGTCCAGTCCCTTGATTTTTAGCAAATCAAACAGACCTTAAATAATATTTTTATCAAATTTATGAATGACAATGATAATTTGACTATTGATGTTTTCATTTTCTGACCATAAAATTCAATGTACTCAGTGATGTGATGATATTTCAAAACTCCTATGAATTTAAAAATATCAAAATTTATTATCATCATAAAAATAATAATAATATTTTTTATTTTTATTTTTCTTTCCGTATTATTCTGATATGATATTGATTTTTTTCTTTCCTTATTATCGAAAAATTTGATATTGTTTTTCCTTTTCTTTTTTTAATTGGTTAATCTAATTCCTCATTTATTCGAATAAATATCAAATAGTGAATAAAATCTAATTAAATATATAATTTGAGTTTATTGCGAGGTCCATTTGGTCAACTTTGATCGAATAGAGGGACATTGATATATAATTTAAAAAGTATGACAAATTGATACTTAATTTAAATGGGGATAATTTTGTTAATCTACCTATATTATTGAACTTAAAAATTAGAAATATATAAAATTTATATATTTTAACTAGATTATAAAACAATGGACCAAACTACCCATTTTAATATCATGAAATCATTAATATTTGATGTGGGAAATTTTTTTAAAATATTATAATTTAAATAAAAAATACAAAATTGTAGTAATTTTGATTTTTTCCCCCACCAAATAATGAAAAAAATGATAAACCTTACTTTAAATTCTCCTTGCACATGATAAGATTAGAATGTTTAGGATCAACTTGAATTAATATGGAGAGATAACAACAAATCATGTTTGTAAGTATTTTCATTGTTTTTCTCGACAACCATCATAAGATGATGAGCAAAACTAATACAATTCAAACCTTGGGACCAAACTTATCAAATCAACTCATAAATGTTGGGGGAAAAACAGAGAAAATGTTTTCACTGTTATAGCAGATGAAGGGTAGAAAACTTTAGTATTATAAAATCTTGGGTTGCAATGTGTGATCTATTACCTGGCTTACTTTCATTTGGAACTCTTGTTCACAGCAACTTATTTCTTATCCATTAATAACAACATTTGACGAAATTTTTTAATATTGTACAGGACCACCATGGTCCTTCCATTAAAAAATTGACACGTGGACTAATTTTTTTCTCTCCTTTTCTCTTATCTCTCCTCAACCTTTTTTCTCTTTCTCTCACCTCCGCCCCACCAATTTTTCCTTGGGCCCGGAGCACACAAAATCAACTCACATTTGACATCTCCGTTGAAAGTATAAGGGGGCGGCGTTTGACAGAGAAGAAATTTTTTTGTTTACGGGAGTCAGGATTCTCAAGAATATGTTAGGATTCTCGGGAATGTTACCAAAAAACTATTAGGTAAGGCAAAATATTACCAGAAATGTTGGGTTAAGTTTACCGATTCTATGTATGGATGATTGTCAAATATTGTTAGGAATGTGAGATCATTTTATGAAACTAACCTCTATGAATCCTGACTTTTTTTTTTAACAAAGGGCAACTAACGAAATCTAAATATAGAGTTTAGGTGTAGTGACACCCATTTTATCTCCACGACATGAAGGAAAGCTCAACAATCCTCAAGATGGTTAGGCAAAACAGAGCTGGGTTTTCAGGCACGACCTTTGGAATTGAAATAGCTACTTCGAAGATTATTTTTCTTAGGTACTTCCAAAACAGATTGTTGGCAATATTTTTTTAGTAACTAGTTAAATATGAATCTAAATTCCAATTCCAATTTCAATATTCTGAAGAAGCTCTTTTGTTTTGTTATGCTTGGACTTCAAACCATCGCATCCTTTGAACTCACAGTATTAAAAAGGAATGAACACAATATGCAAAATAGTGGAAGAAATCTGAGCTCACAGAAAGTGTCTCCTCAAGACAATTTGTCCCTTCACTGATGCCAAAGGTTGATGGACACTTGTCTCTCAGGATAGAACGGATTGCGTCTGAAAATTGATGGCACTACCAGTCAACAGCCCGAACGAACACTACAAGATGCCAGAGGAATTACACCGAAAAATGGAAGGAAGTATGCAAAACCAGATGAAGGAAAAAATTTGGCAAAGTAACAATGCAAAAAACTGGATGAAATTTCTAAAGGGGTCAGGGTCTATATATAGACACTGACCGTGACCAATCACGATGAACCGTCGGTAGCGAAGAACTGCCGTGATTGACGGCTGCAAACGGGCACAACCGATGACCGATTTGATTCAATATTGAATGAACGCGTCGGTTCGAACCGAAAATTAAGAACCGGTTCGATTCAAAATGTTCAAAAGACTGGCGGGAAGAAGAAACGTTTGGGTTGAAGAAGCAACGGATAGGGACAAAAAATGAATAAAATAATTTAATAAAAAATTATTCTCATTTCACACATGATCGAACAGATCCAAACCTGCCGAACAACGGCGTGCGTGTGTGGTAGACCAAAGGTCACCTAGCTCCCCTCCCCTCCACAAAAGTGTAGTGTCCTAAGCGGCAATTTAGGAGTGTGAGGTATGATCTTATATACCCTCTCACCTCGTATAAGTTGTCCAATGTGGGACTTTTTAAAACTCACACATCCCTTCAACTTTCCTCTTTTCTTTTCTTCTTCAGCCCACTTCTTATTCATAACCCACAGGATATATATATATATTCCAACAACAAACATTTTATCTGAATTTAAATATACAGATACAATTATTATTTATTAGCAATACTTATTATTTATTAGCAATATAAATAGAAAAGTAAATGGCATCCTATGTATATATTAGAAAGTAAATGGCTCAATAATAGAAAAATAAACTAGGAAAGTAGTGATATGTATATATTAATCTAGCTCCATTTCATCCAACAAGATAAAATCTTAAAACTGATATTAGTCTTGGCAATGTATAATGAGAATTAGGGCTCTGTAAAATAAAATCTTATTTTTTTAAATCAATTTTGAGAATCGAACAAACTTTAATCATCAATTTAAAAATTGAATTTAACCCATTAATCAATATAGACATAATTTGTATACCCAAATTGGTTCTGAGGAACTGCTATAAATCATAAATCAATTTTTTTGAATTGAATCGGTTTAAATCAATTTGATTGGATCTGGACAAGAGACATGAAACGAGAAACAAACCTCCCTGATAACGTGGTCAAAAAGTCCCTTAAGTTTCTTCAGTCAAAGAATCTGACAAAGGAGGTTGTTAATATTCAAAACAAAGGGAGAAAGCACTACATGGCAGCAGAGTTTGAACCCTCCAAGGAAATCACCGGTGGGGATTGGTATACTGAAGGGAGTCTTGATACAGAGTTCATAAACATTGCAAAGGACGTGTGCATGAGATACATTTTCAGGCAGAAAGTTGCCACACATGAAGGAGTTTCAGAGTGGAGCAGAAAGAGTGGGGTCTTCGCCGTTGAAGTCACCACACAGCAAATAGAAGAGATTTTACGAACTTTGGTTTTGGATGATGAAATCATTGAGGTGACGAGCACTGGGTTTCGAGATTTTGCATCTGTTCCTGTTGGCAAAATTTGTTATAGAAGCAAAAGCAAGGGTGGCGTTAGAGGGGAACAGAAACCTGGGGCCATGGCTTCTATTCCTTGTGGAGTTTGTCCACGAATAAACTTTTGTACACCAGATGGCATTGTCTCCCTGAGAACTTGTGTCTATTATCAGAAATGGTTGGACTTCTGAATGAGTCAAATACCAATTAATAGTTTTGATATGACCCTCCCAAGTTTTCACTCTCATCTAGCAGCTTGTGTTTATATTTTGGAGTAACTCTGTTGCTCAATGTACCGAAGGTCCCTCTGCATTAAAACTAAAACTTTCTAAGTGGGTTGACTGAAGATGCACAGGTTGGAATTCCCTCTCTGTCAGTGATCCCAGTTGGCGATCATCCATGTAAAGATCAATTCAATCTAAAAGCTTAAGTTAGGTGAGGATACATTAATAGTTTTTATATATCTCAACACGCCCCCTCACACGAGAGTCTATTGGACTTGAAGGGTGGACAATGCACAGGCCCACCTACTTGTGGGAAGAAAGAAATTCCATTAGAAAGAAAATAGGGAGCGGTGAGAATCGAACCCGGTACACCGAGGCTCTGATATCATGTAAAGGCCAATTCAACCCAAAAGCTTAAGCTGTTGAGTGAAGATACATTAATATTTTTTATATATCTCAACAATCCATATTACAGTAACCTATCTTTACTACCATTTTATGAATCTCCAAAAAAGAAGGGGAAAAAAGAAAAGAAAATGAAAGCTATTTGCTGTGCTTATGCGCATTCAACCTGTTCGTCGAGTAGATTAAAGATGTATGTTTAAATGATCTCAGATGATTTTTATTGCTCTGTAAGAATCTGCTGTAGTTTATAATATTTTGTTGAACTTGTTCTGGTTGCCATGAGAGCGATGTTGTAATTGCATATTCCTTGTAGCAGCTTGGGCAATCATCAGAGGTATATATGGGTTACGCATATTTGTTGTAGCCTGAATATTCTCACTTGATTTAATAGCAGTGAGTGATTCACTCTCTATAAGTCTTCGCAGATATAATTTTTGTGAACGAAAACAATTTAATGACAAGCAAGGGTAGGCATAATGCCACTGTTATAGCAAGGGGTCAGTGAAAGTAGTAAAGATGCTTGGTCATTAAAGGCTCTTACAAAAACCTTCAGGACCAAACTTTAAAAATTGAAGTTGTCAGTTACATGCCTATCTTCTAGTTATGTTTTAATTTCCCAAGTAAATGGTGCATTTTTTTTATCTTTTAGAATTTGGATCCCTTTTTTTGGATGAGGTCCATTTTTCATTTGGATAGTCTGATCCATTACAGGTGTGACTATTCCAAGATCATATTTTTTAATATGCAAGATTCGAATTCGAGATTTTTAATTAAGAAAAACAAGTTCCTTACTACTTCAATCAATAGTTGTTAGTTTATTTTTTTATATATAATTTATCAGTTCATCGATTAGTTAATTAATTCATTATGAGTCGCATAGAACAATATGAGCTGCAAAATTCTTTTTATAAAATTTTAATATAATTGCTTTTCCATGGACTCAAACTCAGAGACCATTAGTTAAGTTAGAATAATCCATTATTAGTTGATGCATGTACTTAGTGGTGGATTCATTTTTCATTTTTCCTTACGAGAGCGTACATACAACAATTGAAAAAAAAATGAAAGAAAGAAAGAATAGAAAACGAGCAAAAGCAAATTCATAATTTCAAATTGATGTTGATCGTGGGAATAGTTTAAATTTGCTCTGCCGTCAATGTAAAGTTTTATACACTATAATAAAATAATTCATTGGTACTTAATTAAAAAGTCAGCCATTAATAATCAAATTTCTTTAAAAAAAATTCACAATACATAATTAGTCAATAATATAAAAAATATATATGCTGAAATTACATTAAAATGTCCCGTGCTTGAGCTATTTCACAAATCAAACATAACACACCTTTTTTTATCTTGTCCAGTCCCTTGATTTTTAGCAAATCAAACAGACCTTAAATAATATTTTAGCCCAAGATTAGGTTGGTTTTTACTTTGCTCTTGGACTCCAAAAGACTTTGGGATGAAATGTAACAAGAAAAATAAAAATCCAGTTTAAAACAAATTAAGAATAAAGTACATGTAAAAGTTCATTGGCATATCTTAAGGTACACTATTTTTTTTTTAAATACATTGCGGGATTGGACTGCTTGGTGCTTTCTATTTTTAGTTTAGGCTTCTAGCCAGCTATGGTTTAACAGTCAATTTACAAGCAAAGATAAACAGAAATTCCTAGTCTTAAGCCCAAAGTAAAGCATCCTAGATAAATGGTGCAAATCATTACGTGTGTCATTCAGCTTATTAATTTGAGCAACTATATATATGTACCCCACAATTATGAGTTACATTTCACATAAAGTAAAGTAGTACTTGTTGAGTTAGTTACCTTATGTTTTTTCAAGACTAAAACAGGGAAACCAAAAATGAATCAATCCCAGAATACAAGCCATCAGGCTGGCCAAGCCATGGGACAAGCTCAAGTGAGTTTTAGCACTTCTACACTTGCCCTTTTAAATTTTGCATATCATTGCCAATTATAGTGGCATAATAGCTTGATATAATGTTATTGCTGATTTAGGAGAAGGCAAGTAACATGATGGACAAGGCAAGAAATGCTGCTCAATTTGCCAAAGAATCCTGCCAAGAGGTTAGGCCATTTATTTAAGGGAAATTGTTTTTCCAACCGTAGAAGATAACTATATCATGTCACTGAGACATAAAAAGATTGCCTGCAATTTTTTTATTTTTTATTTTTCTTTAACTTGTGGGCTCCACATTTCTTGTTAGTGTAGGAAAAAAAAACTTCTCTCATATTAAATGAGAGGAGTATTACTCTTTATTTAAACAATTTAGTTACGATGACTAACATTCTATAGAAAAAGTTCATGCATAATCAACAACTGCTTCTCAAGATTATGTAGAAGTCAAAATTATCAGATGGTGAATTTTAATTAGCAATTTTTCTGAGTGATGAAACTGATTTACTGTTGTAGGCTGGCCAACAAATGAAGACAAAGGCACAAGATGCTGCTGATGCTGTCAAGAGCACTGTTGGGGCTCACAAATGAACCTAGTGGAGTGCTCTCTAAGTGGCTATTTGCAGCTTTCAATTTTTGGTTTTTGGGCTTTATGTATTCATTTGCTAT
>NW_026895690.1:0-17335 GCF_033153095.1 Gastrolobium bilobum | reverse complement strand
TAGAACGGAAAGAATCCTCTAGTGTGAACAGAAAATCAAAAGAAGTAAGTTTTCATCCACTAGTATGAACAGAAAGCTGAGATTCAAGGAGAATGCGACACCTCAGCTAATTTTCAAAAGTTTTTTTACATTAGAACGGAAAGAATCCTCTAGTGTGAACAGAAAATCAAACATACATATTTTGTTCACTATATCGAAAATAAGTAAGTTTTCAAGACATCCTCTAGTGTGAACAGAAAGCTGAGATTTAAGGAGAATGCGACACTTCAGCTAATTTTCAAAAGTTTTTTTTTACATTAAAACGGAAAGAATCCTCTAGTGTGAACAGAAATTCAAACATACATATTTTGTTCACTATATCGAAAAGAAGTAAGTTTTCAAGACATCCTTTTTAAGTGAACAAATTTTCAAAAGTTTTTTTTACATTAAAACGGAAACATACATAAACATACATATTTTGTTCACTATATCGAAAATAAGTAAGTTTTCAAGACATCCTCTAGTGTGAACAGAAAGCTGAGATTTAAGGAGAATGCGACACCTCAGCTAATTTTCAAAAGTTTTTTTTACATTAAAACGGAAAGACTCCTCTTGGGTGAACAGAAATTCAAACATACATATTTTGTTCACTAAATCGAAAATAAGTAAGTTTTCAAGACATCCACTAGTGTGAACAGAAAGCTGAGATTCAAGGAGAATGCGACACCTCAGCTAATTTTCAAAAGTTTTTTTTACATTAAAACGGAAAGAATCCTCTTGGGTGAACAGAAATTCAAACATACATATTTTGTTCACTACATCGAAAATAAGTAAGTTTTCAAGACATCCACTAGTGTGAACAGAAAGCTGAGATTCAAGGAGAATGCGACACCTCAGCTAATTTTCAAAAGTTTTTTTACATTAGAACGGAAAGAATCCTCTAGTGTGAACAGAAAATCAAACATACATATTTTGTTCACTATATCGAAAATAAGTAAGTTTTCAAGACATCCTCTAGTGTGAACAGAAAGCTGAGATTTAAGGAGAATGCGACACTTCAGCTAATTTTCAAAAGTTTTTTTTTACATTAAAACGGAAAGAATCCTCTAGTGTGAACAGAAATTCAAACATACATATTTTGTTCACTATATCGAAAAGAAGTAAGTTTTCAAGACATCCACTAGTATGAACAGAAAGCTGAGATTCAAGGAGAATGCGACACCTCAGCTAATTTTCAAAAGTTTTTTTACATTAGAACGGAAAGAATCCTCTAGTGTGAACAGAAAATCAAACATACATATTTTGTTCACTATATCGAAAATAAGTAAGTTTTCAAGACATCCTCTAGTGTGAACAGAAAGCTGAGATTCAAGGAGAATGCGACACCTCAGCTAATTTTCAAAAGTTTTTTACATTAAAACGGAAAGAATCCTCTAGTGTGAACAGAAATTCAAACATACATATTTTGTTCACTACATCGAAAATAAGTAAGTTTTCAAGACATCCACTAGTATGAACAGAAAGCTGAGATTCAAGGAGAATGCGACACCTCAGCTAATTTTCAAAAGTTTTTTTACATTAGAACGGAAAGAATCCTCTAGTGTGAACAGAAAATCAAACATACATATTTTGTTCACTATATCGAAAATAAGTAAGTTTTCAAGACATCCTCTAGTGTGAACAGAAAGCTGAGATTCAAGGAGAATGCGACACCTCAGCTCAGTTTTTTTTTACATTAAAACGGAAAGAATCCTCTAGTGTGAACAGAAATTCAAACATACATATTTTGTTCACTACATCGAAAATAAGTAAGTTTTCAAGACATCCACTAGTATGAACAGAAAGCTGAGATTCAAGGAGAATGCGACACCTCAGCTAATTTTCAAAAGTTTTTTTACATTAGAACGGAAAGAATCTTCTAGTGTGAACAGAAAATCAAACATACATATTTTGTTCACTATATCGAAAATAAGTAAGTTTTCAAGACATCCTCTAGTGTGAACAGAAAGCTGAGATTTAAGGAGAATGCGACACTTCAGCTAATTTTCAAAAGTTTTTTTTTACATTAAAACGGAAAGAATCCTCTAGTGTGAACAGAAATTCAAACATACATATTTTGTTCACTATATCGAAAAGAAGTAAGTTTTCAAGACATCCTCTAGCGTGAACAGAAAGCTGAGATTTAATGAGAATGCGACACCTCAGCTAATTTTCAAAAGTTTTTTTTACATTAAAACGGAAAGACTCCTCTTGGGTGAACAGAAATTCAAACATACATATTTTGTTCACTACATCGAAAATAAGTAAGTTTTCAAGACATCCACTAGTGTGAACAGAAAGCTGAGATTCAAGGAGAATGCGACACCTCAGCTAATTTTCAAAAGTTTTTTTTACATTAAAACGGAAAGAATCCTCTTGGGTGAACAGAAATTCAAACATACATATTTTATTCACTACATCGAAAATAAGTAAGTTTTCAAGACATCCACTAGTGTGAACAGAAAGCTGAGATTCAAGGAGAATGCGACACCTCAGCTAATTTTCAAAAGCTTTTTACATTAGAACGGAAAGAATCCTCTAGTGTGAACAGAAAATCAAACATACATATTTTGTTCACTATATCGAAAATAAGTAAGTTTTCAAGACATCCTCTAGTGTGAACATAGAGCTGAGATTTAAGGAGAATGCGACACTTCAGCTAATTTTCAAAAGTTTTTTTTTACATTAAAACGGAAAGAATCCTCTAGTGTGAACAGAAATTCAAACATACATATTTTGTTCACTATATCGAAAAGAAGTAAGTTTTCAAGACATCCTCTAGTGTGAACAGAAAGCTGAGATTTAAGGAGAATGCGACATTTCAGCTAATTTTCAAAAGTTTTTTTTACATTAAAACGGAAAGAATCCTCTAGTGTGAACAGAAATTCAAACATACATATTTTGTTCACTATATCGAAAAGAAGTAAGTTTTCAAGACATCCTCTAGCGTGAACAGAAAGCTGAGATTTAAGGAGAATGCGACACCTCAGCTAATTTTCAAAAGTTTTTTTTACATTAAAACGGAAAGACTCCTCTTGGGTGAACAGAAATTCAAACATACATATTTTGTTCACTATATCGAAAATAAGTAAGTTTTCAAGACATCCACTAGTGTGAACAGAAAGCTGAGATTCAAGGAGAATGCGACACCTCAGCTAATTTTCAAAAGTTTTTTTTACATTAAAACGGAAAGAATCCTCTTGGGTGAACAGAAATTCAAACATACATATTTTGTTCACTACATCGAAAATAAGTAAGTTTTCAAGACATCCACTAGTGTGAACAGAAAGCTGAGATTCAAGGAGAATGCGACACCTCAGCTAATTTTCAAAAGTTTTTTTACATTAGAACGGAAAGAATATTTTGTTCACTATATCGAAAATAAGTAAGTTTTCAAGACATCCTCTAGTGTGAACAGAAAGCTGAGATTTAAGGAGAATGCGATACTTCAGCTAATTTTCAAAAGTTTTTTTTTACATTAAAACGGAAAGAATCCTCTAGTGTGAACAGAAATTCAAACATACATATTTTGTTCACTATATCGAAAATAAGTAAGTTTTCAAGACATCCTCTAGTGTGAACAGAAAGCTGAGATTTAAGGAGAATGCGACACCTCAGCTAATTTTCAAAAGTTTTTTTTTACATTAAAACGGAAAGAATCCTCTAGTGTGAACAGAAATTCAAACATACATATTTTGTTCACTATATCGAAAATAAGTAAGTTTTCAAGACATCCTCTAGTGTGAACAGAAAGCTGAGATTTAAGGAGAATGCGACACCTCAGCTAATTTTCAAAAGTTTTTTTTACATTAAAACGGAAAGAATCCTCTTGTGTGAACAGAAATTCAAACATACATATTTTGTTCACTATATCGAAAATAAGTAAGTTTTCAAGACATCCACTAGTGTGAACAGAAAGCTGAGATTCAAGGAGAATGCGACACCTCAGCTAATTTTCAAAAGTTTTTTTTACATTAAAACGGAAAGAATCCTCTAGGGTGAACAGAAATTCAAACATACATATTTTGTTCACTACATCGAAAATAAGTAAGTTTTCAAGACATCCACTAGTGTGAACAGAAAGCTGAGATTCAAGGAGAATGCGACACCTCAGCTAATTTTCAAAAGTTTTTTTACATTAGAACGGAAAGAATCCTCTAGTGTGAACAGAAAATCAAACATACATATTTTGTTCACTATATCGAAAATAAGTAAGTTTTCAAGACATCCTCTAGTGTGAACAGAAAGCTGAGATTCAAGGAGAATGCGACACCTCAGCTAATTTTCAAAAGTTTTTTTTACATTAAAACGGAAAGAATCCTCTAGTGTGAACAGAAATTCAAACATACATATTTTGTTCACTACATCGAAAATAAGTAAGTTTTCAAGACATCCACTAGTATGAACAGAAAGCTGAGATTCAAGGAGAATGCGACACCTCAGCTAATTTTCAAAAGTTTTTTTACATTAGAACGGAAAGAATCCTCTAGTGTGAACAGAAAATCAAACATACATATTTTGTTCACTATATCGAAAATAAGTAAGTTTTCAAGACATCCTCTAGTGTGAACAGAAAGCTGAGATTCAAGGAGAATGCGACACCTCAGCTAATTTTCAAAAGTTTTTTTTTACATTAAAACGGAAAGAATCCTCTAGTGTGAACAGAAATTCAAACATACATATTTTGTTCACTACATCGAAAATAAGTAAGTTTTCAAGACATCCACTAGTATGAACAGAAAGCTGAGATTCAAGGAGAATGCGACACCTCAGCTAATTTTCAAAAGTTTTTTTACATTAGAACGGAAAGAATCCTCTAGTGTGAACAGAAAATCAAACATACATATTTTGTTCACTATATCGAAAATAAGTAAGTTTTCAAGACATCCTCTAGTGTGAACAGAAAGCTGAGATTTAAGGAGAATGCGACACTTCAGCTAATTTTCAAAAGTTTTTTTTTACATTAAAACGGAAAGAATCCTCTAGTGTGAACAGAAATTCAAACATACATATTTTGTTCACTATATCGAAAAGAAGTAAGTTTTCAAGACATCCTCTAGCGTGAACAGAAAGCTGAGATTTAAGGAGAATGCGACACCTCAGCTAATTTTCAAAAGTTTTTTTTACATTAAAACGGAAAGACTCCTCTTGGGTGAACAGAAATTCAAACATACATATTTTGTTCACTACATCGAAAATAAGTAAGTTTTCAAGACATCCACTAGTGTGAACAGAAAGCTGAGATTCAAGGAGAATGCGACACCTCAGCTAATTTTCAAAAGTTTTTTTTACATTAAAACGGAAAGAATCCTCTTGGGTGAACAGAAATTCAAACATACATATTTTGTTCACTACATCGAAATAAGTAAGTTTTCAAGACATCCACTAGTGTGAACAGAAAGCTGAGATTCAAGGAGAATGCGACACCTCAGCTAATTTTCAAAAGCTTTTTACATTAGAACGGAAAGAATCCTCTAGTGTGAACAGAAAATCAAACATACATATTTTGTTCACTATATCGAAAATAAGTAAGTTTTCAAGACATCCTCTAGTGTGAACAGAAAGCTGAGATTTAAGGAGAATGCGACACTTCAGCTAATTTTCAAAAGTTTTTTTTTACATTAAAACGGAAAGAATCCTCTAGTGTGAACAGAAATTCAAACATACATATTTTGTTCACTATATCGAAAAGAAGTAAGTTTTCAAGACATCCTCTAGTGTGAACAGAAAGCTGAGATTTAAGGAGAATGCGACATTTCAGCTAATTTTCAAAAGTTTTTTTTACATTAAAACGGAAAGAATCCTGTAGTGTGAACAGAAATTCAAACATACATATTTTGTTCACTATATCGAAAAGAAGTAAGTTTTCAAGACATCCTCTAGTGTGAACAGAAAGCTGAGATTTAAGGAGAATGCGACACCTCAGCTAATTTTCAAAAGTTTTTTTTACATTAAAACGGAAAGAATCCTCTTGGGTGAACAGAAATTCAAACATACATATTTTGTTCACTACATCGAAAATAAGTAAGTTTTCAAGACATCCACTAGTGTGAACAGAAAGCTGAGATTCAAGGAGAATGCGACACCTCAGCTAATTTTCAAAAGTTTTTTTTACATTAAAACGGAAAGAATCCTCTTGGGTGAACAGAAATTCAAACATACATATTTTGTTCACTACATCGAAAATAAGTAAGTTTTCAAGACATCCACTAGTGTGAACAGAAAGCTGAGATTCAAGGAGAATGCGACACCTCAGCTAATTTTCGAAAGTTTTTTTACATTAGAACGGAAAGAATCCTCTAGTGTGAACAGAAATTCAAACATACATATTTTGTTCACTATATCGAAAATAAGTAAGTTTTCAAGACATCCACTAGTGTGAACAGAAAGCTGAGATTCAAGGAGAATGCGACACCTCAGCTAATTTTCAAAAGTTTTTTTTACATTAGAACGGAAAGAATCCTCTAGGGTGAATAGAAAATTAAACATACATATTTTGTTCACTACATCGAAAATAAGTAAGTTTTCAAGACATCCTCTAGTGTGAACAGAAAGCTGAGATTTAAGGAGAATGCGACACTTCAGCTAATTTTCAAAAGTTTTTTTTTACATTAGAACGGAAAGAATCCTCTAGTGTGAACAGAAATTCAAACATACATATTTTGTTCACTATATCGAAAAGAAGTAAGTTTTCAAGATATCCACTAGTGTGAACAGAAAGCTGAGATTCAAGGAGAATGCGACACCTCAGCTAATTTTCAAAAGTTTTTTTTTACATTAAAACGGAAAGAATCCTCTAGTGTGAACAGAAATTCAAACATACATATTTTGTTCTCTATATCGAAAATAAGTAAGTTTTCAAGACATCCACTAGTGTGAACAGAAAGCTGAGATTCAAGGAGAATGCGACACCTCAGCTAATTTTCAAAAGTTTTTTTTACATTAGAACGGAAAGAATTCTCTAGTGTGAACAGAAATTCAAACATACATATTTTGTTCACTACATGGAAAAGAAGTAAGTTTTCAAGACATCCTCTAGTGTGAACAGAAAGCTGAGATTTGAGGTGAATGTGACACCTCAGCTAATTTTCAAAAGTTTTTTTACATTAGAACGGAAAGAATCCTCTAGTGTGTACAGAAAATCAAACATACAAATTTTGTTCACTATATCGAAAATAAGTAAGTTTTCAAGACATCCTCTAGTGTGAACAAAAAGCTGAGATTTAAGGAGAATGCGACACCTCAGATAATTTTCAAAAAAAATTTTTACATTAAAACAGAAAGAATCCTCTTGGGTGAACAGAAATTCAAACATACATATTTTGTTCACTACATCAAAAATAAGTAAGTTTTCAAGACATCCACTAGTGTGAACAGAAAGCTGAGATTCAAGGAGAATGCGACACCTCAGCTAATTTTCAAAAGTTTTTTTTACATTAAAACGGACAGAATCCTCTTGGGTGAACAGAAATTCAAACATACATATTTTGTTCACTACATCGAAAATAAGTAAGGTTTCAAGACATCCACTAGTGTGAACAGAAAGCTGAGATTCAAGGAGAAAGCGACACCTCAGCTAATTTTCAAAATTTTTTTTACATTAAAACGGAAAGAATCCTCTTGGGTGAACAGAAATTCAAACATACATATTTTGTTCACTACATCGAAAATAAGTAAGTTTTCAAGACATCCACTAGTGTGAACAGAAAGCTGAGATTCAAGGAGAATGCGACACCTCAGCTAATTTTCAAAAGTTTTTTTTACATTAGAACGGAAAGAATCCTCTTTGGTGAACAGAAATTCAAACATACATATTTTGTTCACTACATCGAAAATAAGTAAGTTTTCAAGACATCCACTAGTGTGAACAGAAAGCTGAGATTCAAGGAGAATGCGACACTTCAGCTAATTTTCAAAAGTTTTTTTTTACATTAAAACGGAAAGAATCCTCTAGTGTGAACAGAAAATCAAACATACATATTTTGTTCACTATATCGAAAATAAGTAAGTTTTCAAGACATCCACTAGTGTGAACAGAAAGCTGAGATTCAAGGAGAAAGCGACACCTCAGCTAATTTTCAAAAGTTTTTTTTACATTAAAACGGAAAGAATCCTCTTGGGTGAACAGAAATTCAAACATACATATTTTGTTCACTATATCGAAAATAAGTAAGTTTTCAAGACATCCACTAGTGTGAACAGAAAGCTGAGATTCAAGGAGAATGCGACACCTCAGCTAATTTTCAAAAGTTTTTTTTACATTAGAACGGAAAGAATCCTCTAGTGTGAACAGAAATTCAAACATACATATTTTGTTCACTACATCGAAAATAAGTAAGTTTTCAAGACATCCTCTAGCGTGAACAGAAAGCTGAGATTGAAGGAGAATGCGACACCTCAGCTAATTTTCAAAAGTTTTTTTACATTAGAACGGAAAGAATCCTCTAGTGTGTACAGAAAATCAAACATACATATTTTGTTCACTATATCGAAAATAAGTAAGTTTTCAAGACATCCTCTAGTGTGAACAGAAAGCTGAGATTTAAGGAGAATGCGACACCTCAGCTAATTTTCAAAAGTTTTTTTTTACATTAAAACGGAAAGAATCCTCTAGTGTGAACAGAAATTCAAACATACATATTTTGTTCACTACATCGAAAATAAGTAAGTTTTCAAGACATCCACTAGTGTGAACAGAAAGCTGAGATTCAAGGAGAATGCGACACCTCAGCTAATTTTCAAAAGTTTTTTTTACATTAAAACGGAAAGAATCCTCTTGGGTGAACAGAAATTCAAACATACATATTTTGTTCACTACATCGAAAATAAGTAAGTTTTCAAGACATCCACTAGTGTACAGAAAGCTGAGATTCAAGGAGAATGCGACACCTCAGCTAATTTTCAAAAGTTTTTTTTACATTAAAACGGAAAGAATCCTCTTGGGTGAACAGAAATTCAAACATACATATTTTGTTCACTACATCGAAAATAAGTAAGTTTTCAAGACATCCACTAGTGTGAACAGAAAGCTGAGATTCAAGGAGAATGCGACACCTCAGCTAATTTTCAAAAGTTTTTTTTACATTAGAACGGAAAGAATCCTCTAGTGTGAACAGAAATTCAAACATACATATTTTGTTCACTATATCGAAAATAAGTAAGTTTTCAAGACATCCACTAGTGTGAACAGAAAGCTGAGATTCAAGGAGAATGCGACACCTCAGCTAATTTTCAAAAGTTTTTTTTACATTAAAACGGAAAGAATCCTCTTGGGTGAACAGAAATTCAAACATACATATTTTGTTCACTAAATCGAAAAATAAGTAAGTTTTCAAGACATCCACTAGTGTGAACAGAAAGCTGAGATTCAAGGAGAATGCGACACCTCAGCTAATTTTCAAAAGTTTTTTTTACATTAAAACGGAAAGAATCCTCTTGGGTGAACAGAAATTCAAACATACATATTTTGTTCACTACATCGAAAATAAGTAAGTTTTCAAGACATCCACTAGTGTGAACAGAAAGCTGAGATTCAAGGAGAATGCGACACCTCAGCTAATTTTCAAAAGTTTTTTTTTACATTAAAACGGAAAGAATCCTCTAATGTGAACAGAAATTCAAACATACATATTTTGTTCACTATATCGAAAATAAGTAAGTTTTCAAGACATCCTCTAGTGTGAACAGAAAGCTGAGATTTAAGGAGAATGCGACACCTCAGCTAATTTTCAAAAGTTTTTTTTACATTAAAACGGAAAGAATCCTCTTGGGTGAACAGAAATTCAAACATACATATTTTGTTCACTAAATCGAAAATAAGTAAGTTTTCAAGACATCCACTAGTGTGAACAGAAAGCTGAGATTCAAGGAGAATGCGACACCTCAGCTAATTTTCAAAAGTTTTTTTTACATTAAAACGGAAAGAATCCTCTTGGGTGAACAGAAATTCAAACATACATATTTTGTTCACTAAATCGAAAATAAGTAAGTTTTCAAGACATCCACTAGTGTGAACAGAAAGCTGAGATTCAAGGAGAATGCGACACCTCAGCTCAGTTTTTTTTTACATTAAAACGGAAAGACTCCTCTTGGGTGAACAGAAATTCAAACATACATATTTTGTTCACTACATCGAAAATAAGTAAGTTTTCAAGACATCCACTAGTGTGAACAGAAAGCTGAGATTCAAGGAGAATGCGACACCTCAGCTAATTTTCAAAAGTTTTTTTTACATTAAAACGGAAAGAATCCTCTTGGGTGAACAGAAATTCAAACATACATATTTTGTTCACTAAATCGAAAATAAGTAAGTTTTCAAGACATCCACTAGTGTGAACAGAAAGCTGAGATTCAAGGAGAATGCGACACCTCAGCTAATTTTCAAATTTTTTTTTACATTAAAACGGAAAGAATCCTCTTGGGTGAACAGAAATTCAAACATACATATTTTGTTCACTACATCGAAAATAAGTAAGTTTTCAAGACATCCACTAGTGTGAACAGAAAGCTGAGATTCAAGGAGAATGCGACACCTCAGCTAATTTTCAAAAGTTTTTTTACATTAGAACGGAAAGAATCCTCTAATGTGAACAGAAAATCAAACATACATATTTTGTTCACTATATCGAAAATAAGTAAGTTTTCAAGACATCCTCTTGTGTGAACAGAAAGCTGAGATTTAAGAAGAATGCGACACTTCAGCTAATTTTCAAAAGTTTTTTTTTACATTAAAACGGAAAGAATCCTCTTGGGTGAACAGAAATTCAAACATACATATTTTGTTCACTAAATCGAAAATAAGTAAGTTTTCAAGACATCCACTAGTGTGAACAGAAAGCTGAGATTCAAGGAGAATGCGACAACTCAGCTAATTTTCAAAAGTTTTTTTTACATTACAACGGAAAGAATCCTCTTGGGTGAACAGAAATTCAAACATACATATTTTGTTCACTACATCGAAAATAAGTAAGTTTTCAAGACATCCACTAGTGTGAACAGAAAGCTGAGATTCAAGGACAATGCGACACCTCAGCTAATTTTGAAAAGTTTTTTTACATTAGAACGGAAAGAATCCTCTAGTGTGAACAGAAAATCAAACATACATATTTTGTTCACTATATCGAAAATAAGTAAGTTTTCAAGACATCCTCTAGTGTGAACAGAAAGCTGAGATTTAAGAAGAATGCGACACTTCAGCTAATTTTCAAAAGTTTTTTTTACATTAAAACGGAAACACTCCTCTTGGGTGAACAAAAATTCAAACATACATATTTTGTTCACTAAATCGAAAATAAGTAAGTTTTCAAGACATCCTCTAGTGTGAACAGAAAGCTGAGATTTAAGGAGAATGCGACACCTCAGCTAATTTTCAAAAGTTTTTTTTTACATTAAAACGGAAAGAATCCTCTAGGGTGAACAGAAATTCAAACATACATATTTTGTTCACTATATCGAAAAGAAGTAAGTTTTCAAGACATCCACTAGCGTGAACAGAAAGCTGAGATTCAAGGAGAATGCGACACCTCAGCTAATTTTCAAAAGTTTTTTTACATTAGAACGGAAAGAATCCTCTAGTGTGAACAGAAAATCAA
This sequence comes from Gastrolobium bilobum, assembly GCF_033153095.1. NCBI lineage: Eukaryota > Viridiplantae > Streptophyta > Magnoliopsida > Fabales > Fabaceae > Gastrolobium > Gastrolobium bilobum. The sequence goes on along the minus strand of NW_026895690.1, from coordinate 5,726 downwards.
ACATACATATTTTGTTCACTATATCGAAAATAAGTAAGTTTTCAAGACATCCTCTAGTGTGAACAGAAAGCTGAGATTCAAGGAGAATGCGACACCTCAGCTCAGTTTTTTTTTACATTAAAACGGAAAGAATCCTCTAGTGTGAACAGAAATTCAAACATACATATTTTGTTCACTACATCGAAAATAAGTAAGTTTTCAAGACATCCACTAGTATGAACAGAAAGCTGAGATTCAAGGAGAATGCGACACCTCAGCTAATTTTCAAAAGTTTTTTTACATTAGAACGGAAAGAATCCTCTAGTGTGAACAGAAAATCAAACATACATATTTTGTTCACTATATCGAAAATAAGTAAGTTTTCAAGACATCCTCTAGTGTGAACAGAAAGCTGAGATTCAAGGAGAATGCGACACCTCAGCTAATTTTCAAAAGTTTTTTTTTACATTAAAACGGAAAGAATCCTCTAGTGTGAACAGAAATTCAAACATACATATTTTGTTCACTACATCGAAAATAAGTAAGTTTTCAAGACATCCACTAGTATGAACAGAAAGCTGAGATTCAAGGAGAATGCGACACCTCAGCTAATTTTCAAAAGTTTTTTTACATTAGAACGGAAAGAATCCTCTAGTGTGAACAGAAAATCAAACATACATATTTTGTTCACTATATCGAAAATAAGTAAGTTTTCAAGACATCCTCTAGTGTGAACAGAAAGCTGAGATTTAAGGAGAATGCGACACTTCAGCTAATTTTCAAAAGTTTTTTTTTACATTAAAACGGAAAGAATCCTCTAGTGTGAACAGAAATTCAAACATACATATTTTGTTCACTATATCGAAAATAAGTAAGTTTTCAAGACATCCTCTAGTGTGAACAGAAAGCTGAGATTTAAGGAGAATGCGACACCTCAGCTAATTTTCAAAAGTTTTTTTTACATTAAAACGGAAAGAATCCTCTTGGGTGAACAGAAATTCAAACATACATATTTTGTTCACTAAATCGAAAATAAGTAAGTTTTCAAGACATCCACTAGTGTGAACAGAAAGCTGAGATTCAAGGAGAATGCGACACCTCAGCTAATTTTCAAAAGTTTTTTTTACATTAAAACGGAAAGAATCCTCTTGGGTGAACAGAAATTCAAACATACATATTTTGTTCACTACATCGAAAATAAGTAAGTTTTCAAGACATCCACTAGTGTGAACAGAAAGCTGAGATTCAAGGAGAATGCGACACCTCAGCTAATTTTCAAAAGTTTTTTTACATTAGAACGGAAAGAATCCTCTAGTGTGAACAGAAAATCAAACATACATATTTTGTTCACTATATCGAAAATAAGTAAGTTTTCAAGACATCCTCTAGTGTGAACAGAAAGCTGAGATTTAAGGAGAATGCGACACTTCAGCTAATTTTCAAAAGTTTTTTTTTACATTAAAACGGAAAGAATCCTCTAGTGTGAACAGAAATTCAAACATACATATTTTGTTCACTATATCGAAAAGAAGTAAGTTTTCAAGACATCCACTAGTATGAACAGAAAGCTGAGATTCAAGGAGAATGCGACACCTCAGCTAATTTTCAAAAGTTTTTTTACATTAGAACGGAAAGAATCCTCTAGTGTGAACAGAAAATCAAACATACATATTTTGTTCACTATATCGAAAATAAGTAAGTTTTCAAGACATCCACTAGTGTGAACAGAAAGCTGAGATTCAAGGAGAATGCGACACCTCAGCTAATTTTCAAAAGTTTTTTACATTAAAACGGAAAGAATCCTCTAGTGTGAACAGAAATTCAAACATACATATTTTGTTCACTACATCGAAAATAAGTAAGTTTTCAAGACATCCACTAGTATGAACAGAAAGCTGAGATTCAAGGAGAATGCGACACCTCAGCTAATTTTCAAAAGTTTTTTTACATTAGAACGGAAAGAATCCTCTAGTGTGAACAGAAAATCAAACATACATATTTTGTTCACTATATCGAAAATAAGTAAGTTTTCAAGACATCCTCTAGTGTGAACAGAAAGCTGAGATTCAAGGAGAATGCGACACCTCAGCTAATTTTCAAAAGTTTTTTTTTACATTAAAACGGAAAGAATCCTCTAGTGTGAACAGAAATTCAAACATACATATTTTGTTCACTACATCGAAAATAAGTAAGTTTTCAAGACATCCACTAGTATGAACAGAAAGCTGAGATTCAAGGAGAATGCGACACCTCAGCTAATTTTCAAAAGTTTTTTTACATTAGAACGGAAAGAATCCTCTAGTGTGAACAGAAAATCAAACATACATATTTTGTTCACTATATCGAAAATAAGTAAGTTTTCAAGACATCCTCTAGTGTGAACAGAAAGCTGAGATTTAAGGAGAATGCGACACTTCAGCTAATTTTCAAAAGTTTTTTTTTACATTAAAACGGAAAGAATCCTCTAGTGTGAACAGAAATTCAAACATACATATTTTGTTCACTATATCGAAAAGAAGTAAGTTTTCAAGACATCCTCTAGCGTGAACAGAAAGCTGAGATTTAAGGAGAATGCGACACCTCAGCTAATTTTCAAAAGTTTTTTTTACATTAAAACGGAAAGACTCCTCTTGGGTGAACAGAAATTCAAACATACATATTTTGTTCACTACATCGAAAATAAGTAAGTTTTCAAGACATCCACTAGTGTGAACAGAAAGCTGAGATTCAAGGAGAATGCGACACCTCAGCTAATTTTCAAAAGTTTTTTTTACATTAAAACGGAAAGAATCCTCTTGGGTGAACAGAAATTCAAACATACATATTTTATTCACTACATCGAAAATAAGTAAGTTTTCAAGACATCCACTAGTGTGAACAGAAAGCTGAGATTCAAGGAGAATGCGACACCTCAGCTAATTTTCAAAAGCTTTTTACATTAGAACGGAAAGAATCCTCTAGTGTGAACAGAAAATCAAACATACATATTTTGTTCACTATATCGAAAATAAGTAAGTTTTCAAGACATCCTCTAGTGTGAACAGAGAGCTGAGATTTAAGGAGAATGCGACACTTCAGCTAATTTTCAAAAGTTTTTTTTTACATTAAAACGGAAAGAATCCTCTAGTGTGAACAGAAATTCAAACATACATATTTTGTTCACTATATCGAAAAGAAGTAAGTTTTCAAGACATCCTCTAGTGTGAACAGAAAGCTGAGATTTAAGGAGAATGCGACATTTCAGCTAATTTTCAAAAGTTTTTTTTACATTAAAACGGAAAGAATCCTGTAGTGTGAACAGAAATTCAAACATACATATTTTGTTCACTATATCGAAAAGAAGTAAGTTTTCAAGACATCCTCTAGCGTGAACAGAAAGCTGAGATTTAAGGAGAATGCGACACCTCAGCTAATTTTCAAAAGTTTTTTTTACATTAAAACGGAAAGAATCCTCTTGGGTGAACAGAAATTCAAACATACATATTTTGTTCACTACATCGAAAATAAGTAAGTTTTCAAGACATCCACTAGTGTGAACAGAAAGCTGAGATTCAAGGAGAATGCGACACCTCAGCTAATTTTCAAAAGTTTTTTTTACATTAAAACGGAAAGAATCCTCTTGTGTGAACAGAAATTCAAACATACATATTTTGTTCACTACATCGAAAATAAGTAAGTTTTCAAGACATCCACTAGTGTGAACAGAAAGCTGAGATTCAAGGAGAATGCGACACCTCAGCTAATTTTCAAAAGTTTTTTTACATTAGAACGGAAAGAATCCTCTAGTGTGAACAGAAAATCAAACATACATATTTTGTTCACTATATCGAAAATAAGTAAGTTTTCAAGACATCCTCTAGTGTGAACAGAAAGCTGAGATTCAAGGAGAATGCGACACCTCAGCTAATTTTCAAAAGTTTTTTTTTACATTAAAACGGAAAGAATCCTCTAGTGTGAACAGAAATTCAAACATACATATTTTGTTCACTATATCGAAAATAAGTAAGTAAGTTTTCAAGACATCCATACATATTTTGTTCACTATAGTGTGAACAGAAAGCTGAGATTTAAGGAGAATGCGACACCTCAGCTAATTTTCAAAAGTTTTTTTTACATTAAAACGGAAAGAATCCTCTAGTGTGAACAGAAAATCAAACATACATATTTTGTTCACTATATCGAAAATAAGTAAGTTTTCAAGACATCCTCTAGTGTGAACAGAAAGCTGAGATTTAAGGAGAATGCGACACTTAAGCTAATTTTCAAAAGTTTTTTTTTACATTAAAACGGAAAGAATCCTCTAGTGTGAACAGAAATTCAAACATACATATTTTGTTCACTATATCGAAAATAAGTAAGTTTTCAAGACATCCACTAGTGTGAACAGAAAGCTGAGATTCAAGGAGAATGCGACACCTCAGCTAATTTTCAAAAGTTTTTTTACATTAGAACGGAAAGAATCCTCTAGTGTGAACAGAAAATCAAACATACATATTTTGTTCACTATATCGAAAATAAGTAAGTTTTCAAGACATCCACTAGTGTGAACAGAAAGCTGAGATTCAAGGAGAATGCGACACCTCAGCTCAGTTTTTTTTTTACATTAAAACGGAAAGAATCCTCTAGTGTGAACAGAAATTCAAACATACATATTTTGTTCACTACATCGAAAATAAGTAAGTTTTCAAGACATCCACTAGTATGAACAGAAAGCTGAGATTCAAGGAGAATGCGACACCTCAGCTAATTTTCAAAAGTTTTTTTACATTAGAACGGAAAGAATCCTCTAGTGTGAACAGAAAATCAAACATACATATTTTGTTCACTATATCGAAAATAAGTAAGTTTTCAAGACATCCTCTAGTGTGAACAGAAAGCTGAGATTCAAGGAGAATGCGACACCTCAGCTCAGTTTTTTTTTACATTAAAACGGAAAGAATCCTCTAGTGTGAACAGAAATTCAAACATACATATTTTGTTCACTACATCGAAAATAAGTAAGTTTTCAAGACATCCACTAGTATGAACAGAAAGCTGAGATTCAAGGAGAATGCGACACCTCAGCTAATTTTCAAAAGTTTTTTTACATTAGAACGGAAAGAATCCTCTAGTGTGAACAGAAAATCAAACATACATATTTTGTTCACTATATCGAAAATAAGTAAGTTTTCAAGACATCCTCTAGTGTGAACAGAAAGCTGAGATTTAAGGAGAATGCGACACTTCAGCTAATTTTCAAAAGTTTTTTTTTACATTAAAACGGAAAGAATCCTCTAGTGTGAACAGAAATTCAAACATACATATTTTGTTCACTATATCGAAAAGAAGTAAGTTTTCAAGACATCCTCTAGCGTGAACAGAAAGCTGAGATTTAATGAGAATGCGACACCTCAGCTAATTTTCAAAAGTTTTTTTTACATTAAAACGGAAAGACTCCTCTTGGGTGAACAGAAATTCAAACATACATATTTTGTTCACTACATCGAAAATAAGTAAGTTTTCAAGACATCCACTAGTGTGAACAGAAAGCTGAGATTCAAGGAGAATGCGATACCTCAGCTAATTTTCAAAAGTTTTTTTTACATTAAAACGGAAAGAATCCTCTTGGGTGAACAGAAATTCAAACAAACATATTTTATTCACTACATCGAAAATAAGTAAGTTTTCAAGACATCCACTAGTGTGAACAGAAAGCTGAGATTCAAGGAGAATGCGACACCTCAGCTAATTTTCAAAAGCTTTTTACA
>NW_026895689.1:0-17654 GCF_033153095.1 Gastrolobium bilobum | reverse complement strand
TAAATTCTATACTCATATACTTTATTTTTCCTTGTCACGTGTCTTCACCTCTTTTTAGGTACTCACAACTATATATTTCTCTTTGTGATACGAAACTAACAATACTCATATAGTTTATATTTTCGATTAGCCCTATAAGGCCTTTCGACCACAAACACACTCCCGAAATTTCTTTTCCATCCACAAAATCATGTTCATAATTTACACTCATTGAACTCCATACTTAGACCTCTCATAGTCTAAACACAACACTCATTAATGACCTCCACATGAAGGCCTCATGCTTAATATTTTCTCCCACTAACTATTTTCAACTTTCATTCCACTCCGGTGTTACAACTTAACCATTTGTTCCACTTATTTATACCACTTCTTCGTAATCATCGTCATTTAATTCTGGATGTCAAACTCAATATAATATCACCTTACAGTTTTACCAACTTTCACCAAATACCTTGGGACGAATCATTTTTCCACACCCATTTCACTATTAACTGATGGACCACTAAAAATGTCATGTCTCTCACATGCAAGTCTCATCCTATAGGAATCTTTGAAACTTGATTATCAAGTCACATAAAACTAAATCTATCATTGCCACCACTTATACAATTCCCCATCGATTGGTATCTCAATCTCTCAGAATATTCAAAGCTACCACAAACACTCAGTCATACCTCATTAATACTTAACCAAAACAATATTATCATTGTGCATTTTCCACACACTTTCCACCATAAGTGGCATATGCGATTATATATAACACTCCTCAATCCACTCTATCAGTACAACCAAGCTATCAGCAGGTGGTAGGTTATCATTACTGCATGGATTATATGGGTGGATTCTCTGATCGGTGGGTCATTACATCTGGGGCCCTGAGGACAGCAAGAGCTCGAGCGGTTAAAACCTGTGAATGTTGTTACCCACTGTATTGAGAGAGTTCTTCCATGTGATTAACGCAAAAATGAGGTCAAATGTTTGTAAATGAACAAAATACGTCAGATTTGGATATAAGAGGTGAGGCATAGTGTGTAAGAATTTAGAAGTGTGATAGTGAAGCACTATTGTGGGTGTAAAGTAAGTTCGATGAAATAATTTCGGCTCCAAGTGAGGTAATAAGTTTGTTGGAATCCTCGCTTTATGATAAAAGAGATAATAATGTGATTTAATGTTGACAGATTGAGTGAGTGTCCTTCTAGGAAGGCTGGTAATGATCAAGAGCTCATGTTAAAGGAGTGTTATATATAATCGCATATGCCACTTATGGTGGAAAGTGTGTGGAAAATGCACAATGTTGATGTTGTTTTGGTTAAGTATTAATGAGGTATAGCTGAGTGCTGTGGTAGCTTTGAATATTCCGATAGACTGATATACCAACCGATGGTAAATTGTATAAGTAGTGGCAATGATGGATTTAGTTTTATGTGACTTGATAATGAAGTTTCAAAGATTCCTATAGGATGAGACTTGCATGTGAGAGACATGACATTTTTAGTGGTCCATCAGTTAATAGTGAAATGGGTGTGGAAAAATGATTCGTCCCAAGGTATTTGGTGAAAGTTGGTAAAACTGTAAGGTGATATTATATTGAGTTTGACATCCAGGATTAAATGACGATGATTACGAAGAAGTGGTATAAATAAGTGGAACAAATGGTTAAGTTGTAACACCGGAGTGGAATGAAAGTTGAAAATAGTTAGTGGGAGAAAATATTAAGCATGAGGCCTTCATGTGGAGGTCATTAATGAGTGTTGTGTTTAGACTATGAGAGGTCTAAGTATGGAGTTGAGCTGATTGAGTTGGTAAAATTGAGATGGTTAAGTTAATAAAGAGTTTAACAATGAGTGTAAATTATGAACATGATTTTGTGGATGGAAAAGAAAATTCGGGAGTGTGTTTGTGGTTGAAGGGCCTTATAGGGCTAATCGAAAATATAAACTATGATGAGTATTGTTAGTTTCGTATCACAGAGAGAAATATATAGTTGTGAGTACCTAAAAAGAGGTGAAGGCACGTGACAAGGAAAAATAAAGTAAATGAGTATAGAATTTAATGTGAATCGGAATTGTAGGACACGACAAAGTGCCTTTGAAACTAGAAAGCATGTGGTTGGATGAAAGCCAAGAAAACAACGAAATGATAAGAGTAGTGACAGTAATGGAAAGAAATGGTTGTTGGGGTATTGTCAAAACAGTGAGGACCGCGAAAAAAGTTAAGTACTAAAGAACGTGAGTTGGAAATACTCCAGGAATAACTAGTGAATGTGCATGAAAGCGATTAGATGCTTTTGAGAACGACCATGGGTCAGAAAGATGGATAAAGATGAGAATGAGGTAAATTGATACCGACAAATCCGTAATATTGTTATATTATTACCTACAAATCAGCGAAAGGGTAACGGGAGACCAGAAAAAGTGTAAAGTATTGTGAATTAAAAGGTCACAGAACCATGAGAGACAAGTGATTGTGAAGGATCAAAGGATAATAAGTATCATAAAAAGGAGATCATGCTTGTGATAAAAGTAATGTGGTAAAGGAACACACTTGAGGATGCTACTTGGGAGCGGGATGATGAGATTCTCCGACTGTGTCCTCAGTTAGCGGATGAGTATGATTTAATTTTGCGGACAAAATTCTAAAAAGTTGGGGTGAATATAACACCTCACAATTTTAAATCAAGTAATTAAAATATTAAGTGAGCAATCAAGTGATGGATTAGTGAAAATCCAAAAGATTAGGTCAAAATACAAAGAAAGGGCAAAACGGTAATTAGCAACACGCAACCCTAGGAAGATAAAAATTGAGTAGAAGGTCTCAGATGGTAAAAATAACCCTGGAAATGGGTTCAGAACGAAAAATTGAGTGGATGGGCAAGTTTCAGAAAAATCAGTGAATAGTGTTTTTCGCGGGTAAAAATATCGCGTTACGATTGCACCGTAAAACGTGCCAGTTGAATTTTGAGCTCTAGGTTTCAAATATGAGTTAAAAATGGTCTAATGAGTTAGGAAATATGACTTCTTATAATATTCGATGAAATTAAGACAGTTTGGGGAAGCGTGCCAATGGCGCGCGTAATAGCTTAAAACAGTGTTTTCTCCGAACGAATGGAGGACTCTTAATTCATCTGATCAAGCCTAATTAAAGGGGAATAGTTAATGTTAAAAATTTGAGTTTCTAAATAGGTTGTGAATTTACGGACGTTTAGTGGAATCGGAGGAAAATTCGGATTAGTTTTAAATCGCGTGAGGTGGCGGTGGGACCCACCCCACTTAAGTGACTTAAGCCACATGTGCTTGGCACTATTCATGCATCACTTTCCTCCCTTCTTCTTCATGAAACCCGCAGCCCCCTCCCCCAAAAACCCCATTTGCATTCAAATTTTCTTTTCACCATAACTTGATCATTTCTTAACCAAATCAAGTGATTTTTGTGTTGAAATTTGTTGGAAACAACCTTCTAAACACATTGGTACCACTCTTGAGCCTTGAAACCGTGTATTTGGGGAGATATTGGCCATTTACAGCCACGAAATTTTGGAGAAAAAATGGTTGTCCATGGAGCTTTTTGATCTTCCATTGCTTGGAGGAGTCTTGGGTTAGCTTCTAGCCTTTGTTGTGAGTATGTTTCCATCCCATTTACATGGTTTAATTGTGATTGAATTTTTGGAAACCTAAAGCTTGATTTGATGATGTGTTTTGTTAGAGAGCTCAATTTGAAAATGTGTATTAGATGATAATGTGTTAGAATGATGTATTAGAGCTAGAAATGCGATGAAATTTATTGGTGAAAATTGATGAATTTAACTTAGAAAAATTTGATGATCATGATTTTGGACTTGTGAATTTTGGTGTTGAGACTTGTTTGATGAATTGTGGCATGATGGTATGATGATATAATAGGTTGTATGAAGGTTGGAATGATTAAAGTTGTATGGAAATTCCTTGGAATGCCATAGGTTAAAATTCGATTCTTTGAGGAAAGATTGAGGAATTGATGTTGAAAAATGAATTGGATAATGATTTGTGTAGTTATATGGTGCTTAGATGGGTTGTGTTGTGCTTGGAGAGTGTTTGAATCAATGGAGAAAAATGAATTGTGTTAGAGACCTAAATGAGCCCAGAATGAAATATTTCGCAAAACGATGCGTAAATGTCGAAAAACGGAAAAACGACGATTGAACTAGCCTCTAAACAACCTAAGGGAGTGTTATAAAATGAGAAAGAAAATTTAGGAAAATAAATCTCAAATTTACACCTACATGGCCGAACCTCCAAGGGGAAAAGGGGTGATTTGGCGATTTTCGCGTTTTGATGTAATTCGACGCGAAAATGACGAACCGGCACTTGAACCGGCCTATTGACAACCTAATGAGACGTAACAAAATGAGAAAGAAAATTTAGAAAAATAAATCTCACATTTACACTACAATGGCCGAACCATCAAGGGAGGATGGGGAGGATTTTTGTGTTTTTGCGTTTTGATACTATTTGACGAGTACTGATGGATGTACGTTATTGTATAGGTTGCCGTACGTCGACCTGAATCCCGAATCTTGAATCAGTGAATTGCCCTTGGTCCGGGACCAAGTGGATTGAGGTAAGAAATTGGTTCATTACATGTGTAATTATAAATTAACATGTATGGGTTGAACTGAGAGTGATTGGGAATGTCCTCTGTGTAGGCATTCCGCTGTGTACCGAGTTGGGGGATAAGCTGCTGCGGAGCTTGTGGAAACGCAAATTAAGGTAACCTCTTGGTACTGGGGCTTGTTCCCCTTTTCTGTTCCACCTTGCCAGTTGATGGCAACGGTAGGAAGTGTGTATGAATAGTATAGAACACATGAGCATGCATGCATTATTGCTATGGGTACTTATGTACCGAGTCTCTGGCCAGTAGACAGTTTTATTAGCCTTCGGGCATTTTCGGACTTCCGCTGGATAGGTCTCCAGGAGGGAGTTCCAGTTGACCGCGTGTCATGGTGTGTGATCCGGGTAGGAGCACACTAGGAATGTCTTTGGCGTTTTGGTTGGTTTGGGCATCATGGTTGTGGTTTCTGTGAACACACCTTGGATGATACCCATAGGCTTATATATGCCGAGGGCGTACGTGGAATTGGGGTTACCATCCCGTATCGTCGTATTTTGTTTTCTTTATATTCCCCATTCTCTAAATCCCTTGCTATATCCCGTTTTCAAAGTGGTTGTTGTATTCTATTGATATGCATCGAAGTGAACCATTGGGTGGAGTTTTCTCCAGAACCTCTTGGTTACTGAGATATATTTGTATATCTCACCCCGTCTCGGGGCATTTATTTCAGGAGGTAGCAGTGGAGCAGGAGCCTCGGGCAAGAGGCCCGCAGAGTGAGCGGTGGAGCGCTTCTTATTTTGCATTTTGTTGGCCGTGTGGCCTAGGCTAGACTTAGGGCATGAACATGTCATTTGTATTTATTAGTAGCTTCATTAGCATCTTGTTCATGCCATTTTGCCTAAGTCTAGTAGTGATGTATTTGGTTATGTTGTCTTTTAAATTAAGTTGAAATTTTAGAAGAATGTAATTTGAAGTTTTAGTTTCAAGTTGTAATTTGTAAAGCCATATTGTAATAGCATTGATGCATGTCTAATTATGATGGAAGGGCCTTAGGCCTATTTTAGGTTATGATAATATGTATGATGGAAATATGCATGAAAAATGTGTTAGTGATTGCAACTACTTAAGAATGATTAATATGGACTCTATGTTTAATAACTATAAACTGGATTGGGTTGTAAGTGCCCCAAGGCGTTGTTGGTCCTTGTGTGTGCCACCCATTGGATTATTACTGTATTATCATGTGTTTATTAGGTACATTGAGGTTTTAAATGATCTTTTACAAATTTGGGATTATTGGAAAAACAAAGGAAACTCTGGCGAATTTTCTGTAGAATTGGCAGATTTTAGGCGAACTTCGGAAGAGCATATCTCCCTCTATAGAGGTCCCCTAGGGACGTGCCATACGTCATTTTGAAGGTTGAGATGTCCTCTACCTTGTGTCAAAATTTGAGGAAATTCTGGGTTGATCTTCGGCCTGAAATAAATAGAGAAACACGGACTGCCCATGTGCCCCTGCACCTGAGGCAGATTCTGGACCGGATTTGGGAAATTAATTCCCGCTTCGTTTCTCCGTCAAATTAAGCGTGTGATATGTCAAAATGAAGTTTGAGATGTCTAGTTTGTAGGATAAAAATTTGAGAGCAAATGGTTGAGTCGATTGAGTGCAGTAATTCGGGCAAAGTGAGTGGTTTGGGCTGTTTTTGGGGTTGTTTGGGCTAATTGCTTATCCAACTTCAAACGGCGATAACCGGAGCAAATGAGCTCCGAATTGAGCATATTTTAGCTTGTTAAAAAGGGAATTAAGTAACACAAAGATATAATCTGAGAAGTAGGGTTGGTTGCGATCTGTTTGGTCGCAGAAAAACTTAGAGTGTAACATATTCGAATTGGTGTAAAACGTAAAGTTGGAAATTGGCTAAGTGAGTTTATGGGAACTCCTTAGTAACTTATAATAAGTAACGTAAGTGATAAAAATAGTTTAAATAAGTCTTCCGCAAGAGTTTATGGTTACGGTCACAGCTTTTAATTATTACGCCTTTTTATGTTTTAAATGCTCGCGTAATAATCGGAAAAAAATTTATTCGCGTTTCATAAATGAACGGCTGTGATTGTAACTGCGCTTAATATCATAATTAATGTTAACAATACCGGTACGTAACGGGCTGTTACAAAGCACGTCTAACTTTCATCTATTTCATGTGTTTTGGAGTGTCTTGAACTGATTGGTATCATAATTTTTTGTTTGAAAGTAAGATTTCCCTTCACATCCCTCAACGCCTTTGTGTATGGTAAGGTATGTTACAAAAAAGGTGTAAATTTTTCGGATTGTATCATTTTTATGGGAATATCTAACGCATGACGCCAAGGAAGGAGAGTTATTATTGAATGATGGATTTTGAATATAATTCATTGTTGCATGACGATGAATGATGGATTTAGAATATAATTCATTGTTGCATGATGACAAAGAAATGGAAATATCTTATGCATGACGACATGTAAAGGGAAATATCTTACACATGATTTCTGTGTAACCCTTTATCCTATGGTCTGAGAAGTTATGTTATTTATATGTAACCCTTCATCCCATGTCTTCTTTTCATTATTTCTAATAATTTTTGCAAGCATAAGATTGTATTTCACTATATAGGAGAATCTGAATTCAAGGTACATGTGAAGACGCATATGTTGTTACAACAAAGGAGGCATATCTTGTCCTTGTTATTAATTTAAATAATTGCAATGAAAAATAAAATTATGGTGGTTTTGACTGTAATGTTACATTTTTCAGGAATATAACGCTAGGAAGATTCAAATATGTACGCTTCCGGGAATGTATTTCATTCGATTAAATAATGTTGTAAATTTTCTCTTTGATGAATTGCGGTCAACCTCAATATGTTTAGTACGATCATGTTGAACTGGATTATGAGCTATACAAATAGCGGACTTATTATCACATAGTAGCTTCATAGATCCCTCACATTTTATTTTGAGATCATCAAGTACAATTTTCAGCCACAGTAACTCACAAATGCCTTGAGCCATAGCTCGAAATTCAGCTTCTGCACTTGATCTGGCAACCACAAATAATTGTGCATTATGAGTTGGTCTAATTTACGATTATGTGAAAATAATATTGATCTATATTTATTTATTTTCGGAGAATACATATTTTATGGGATTTGGTTCCTGACGGCGATGTATTCAAAGCATGTATTGACATAAATAACAAGGCAAATAAAAATGAGCTGAAAAATTAAATGAAACTAGAAGATATGCCTGCAAACATGATAAAGCGATATGATGAAGATATAGACAAAATATTAAAAGACCAGGTTAACCATTGGCTGCAAAAGCACAGTCAAAATTATAGGTAAAGAGATGCAAATTTATCTTGAGGTATTATTACTTCCAACCTTTTATTAATTGATCTCCTTTTTCAATTTTTTTTTTAATTTTTCATTTTAGGTTAGTTAGAATTTGAACAAAAGTAAAGCTACGTAAGATATACAAATTTAGATTGAGGTACAATTTAGTATTATAATATTTTTATAAAAATTATTTCTTACAAGTGTATTAATAACAAGTATTAATTAAGCAGTAGCGTGGATGCTCTCGAACAAGGACAACCCTACTTTTAAGAATAAAAAATGACATTGTTAAATATAACTAAATAAAAAAGTCTACGCGTAAAAGTAAAAGTAAAAGGGAGAGACATAAATAGACGTGTAGTATGAGACTTCTACACAATTGGTGAGACAGAGACATGTTGTGTTTAGGTATAATTTTATATTTTAAATTAGTTTTCTTCTTCCTATTTAATACTTGTAATTTCTCAAAAAATTTAATATCTTTAAGGAATAACATATATTGTCAATAATTGTATTAAATGTAGATGTGCGTTTAGATGCACTGCACTTTTTGTTTTTTTAGTGAGTAGGTTAGAGGATCAATTAGAAATTTAATATATTAGAATATCTATCATTTACTTTGTCTATTCTCTCTTTCATTTATTAGAAAAGAATATTGCGTGGAGGACACGTATTCTATGGTAAGGAATGTTACAAAAATCGTGTAAATTTTTCGTATTGTATCAGTTTTATGGGAATATCTCACGCATGACGCCAAGGAAGGAGAGTTATTATTGAATGATGGATTTAGAATATAATTCGTTGTTGCATGACGACAAAGAAATGGAAATATCTTATGCATGACGACATGTAAAGGGAAATATCTTACACATGATTTCTGTCTAACCCTTTATCCTATTATAACACCTCACAATTTTAAATCAAGTAATTAAAATATTAAATGAGCAATCAAGTGATGGATTAGTGAAAATCCTAAAGATTAGGCCAGAATACAAAGAAAGGGCAAAATGGTAATTAGCCAACACGCAACCCTAGGAAGATAAAAATTGAGTAGAAGGTCTCAGATGGTAAAAATAACCCTGGAAATGGGTTCAGAATGAAAAATTGAGTGGATAAGCAAGTTTCAGAAAAATCAGTGAATAGTGTTTTTCGCGGTAAAAATATCGCGTTACGATTGCACCGTAAAACGTGCCAGTTGAATTTTGAGCTCTAGGTTTCAAATATGAGTTACAAATGGTCTATTGAGTTAGGAAATATAATTGTTGATAAAATTTGATGAAAGTAAGTCATTTTGGGGAAGCGTGCCAACGGCGCGCGCAGTAGCTTAAAACAGTGTTTTCTCCGAACGATCGGAAAACTCCGAACTCACCTAATCAAGTATAATTAAAGGAGAATGGTTAATCTTAAAAATTAGAGTTTCTAAATAGGTTGTGAATTTACAGGCATTTAGTGGAATCGTAGAGAAATCCGGATGAGTTTTAAGTCGCGTGAGGTGGCGTGGGACCCACCCCACTTAAAATCCACTTAATCCACCTCATCACCACTATTCATCATCACCTTCTCTCCTCCCCTTTCAGCCAAAACCCGCAGCCCCTTCACCAACAACACCATTTTTGCTTCAAATTTTCATTTCATCATAACTTTGTCATTTTAGCACCAAATCAAGCGATTTTTGTGTTGAAATTTGCTGGAAACAACCTTCCAAACACATTGGTGGTATCCATTCACCTTGAAACCCTCTCATTGGTGAGTTATAGGGCAAAATCAGCAGCGAAAATTTGGGGGAAAAATGGAGTTTCATGGAGTCATTTGAGCTTCCATTGCTTGGAGGAGTCTTGGGTTAGCTTCTAGCCTTTGTTGTGAGTATGTTTCCATCCCATTTACATGGTTTAATTGTGATTGAATTTTTGGAAACCTAAAGCTTGAATTTGATGATTTGTGTTGTTAGAGAGCTCAATTAGAAAATGTGTATTAGATGATAATGTCTTAGAATGATGTGTGAGAGCTAGAAATGCCATGAAAATTATTGATGAAAATTATGAAAATTTAACTTAGAAATTTTGAGGAATGTCATGACTTTGTGTTTTGGAATTTTGTTGGGAATTAATTAATGAGTTGTTGTATGATTATATGATGATATAATGTAGTTGTGTGAGGTGTGGAGTGATTAAAAGTTAATGGAAATCCTAGAATTGCCCTAGGTTACAACTTGGCCTTTAAAGGAAAATTAAGGAATTGATGTTGTTGGAAATTGTTTGAGTGATGAATTATGTGTTAAAAAGGTAATTAGATGGATTGTGTGGTGATTGGCAAGTGGAAGAATCAATGCAAAAATAATAAGTGGCTTAGTTGGCATAAAGAACCTAAAGTGAAATATTTCGCAAAACGATGCGTAAATGTCGTAAAACGGAAAAATGACGATTGAACTAGCCTCTAAGCAACCTAAGGAAGCGTAATAAAATGAGAAAGAAAATTTAGAAAAATAAAAGTGGAAATAAGCCTAGGATGGCCGAACCTACCAAGTGTGGGTGAGGTGATTTTGTGATTTTGCATTTTGATGATATTTGACGCGTACTGATGGATGTACGAAATTGTATAGGTTGCCGTACGTTGACTTGAATAACGAAACTTGAATCTGGGAGTTACCCTTGGTCTTGGACCAAGTGGATTGAGGTATGTATTTAGTTCAATGCATGTATAATTGTAAATTAGCATGTATTGTTTGAATTATAAGAGATTGGGAATGTCCTCTGTGTAGGCATTCCACTGTGTACCAAGTTGTGGGATAAGCTGCTGCGGAGCTAGTGAGGAAATTACTTAAGGTAACCTCTTGGTACTGGGGCTTGTTCCCCTTTTCTGTTCCACCTTGCCAGTTGATGGCAACGGTAGGAAGTGTGTATGAATAGTATAGAACACATGAGCATGCATGCATTATTGCTATGGGTACTGCAGTACCGAGTCTCTGGCCAGTAGACAGTTTTATTAGCCTTCGGGCATTTTCGGACTTCCGCTGGATAGGTCTCCAGGAGGGAGTTCCAGTTGACTGCGTGTCATGGTGTGTGATCCGGGTAGGAGCACACTAGGAATGTCTTTGGCGTTTTGGTTGGTTTGGGCATCATGGTTGTGGTTTCTGTGAACACACCTTGGATGATACCCATAGGCTTATATATGCCCAGGGCGTACGTGGAATTGGGGTTACCATCTCGTATCGTCGTAGTTTGTTTCTTTATATTCCCCATTTCTCTAAATCCCTTGCTATATCCCGTTTTCAAAGTGGTTGTTTTATTCTATTGATATGCATCGAAGTGAACCATTGGGTGGAGTTTTCTCCAGAAGCTCTTGGTTACTGAGATATATTCGTATATCTCACCCCGTCTCGGGGCATTTATTTCAGGATGTACCTGTAGCGTTGGAGCAGCTGGCAAGAGGCCCGCAGGGTGATAGAGGAACATTTTCAGTATTTGGCATATTGTTCATGTTGGCATGCCTAGGTCTAGCAGTTTGTATCATTTAAATTTATGTCTAAATTTGTAATTAGTGTGGTAATATTGTAAAAGGCAATTTGAAGTTAAAGTCGTAAGTTGTAATATTTAAGTGTATATTGTAAATGTAAGAGAGGCATGATGTACCAAGATGGAAGGATTTTAGGCCTATGTTAGAGTTATGATTACATGATTATATTGTGAAACTACATGTGAATGGGACCTATGTGATTGAAACAAGTAAGAAATATAATGTGAGCTCTATTGTATAAACTGTGTAATAACTATAAACTGGATTGAGTTGTAAGTGCCCCAAGGCGTTGTTAAGCTTTGTGTGTGCCACCCATTGGATTATTACTGTATTATCATCTGTTTATTAGGTACATTTGAGGTTTAAATGATCGTTTACAATTTTGGGATTATTGAAAAAACAAAGGAAACTCTGGCGAAATTTCTGTAGAATTGGCAGATTTTAGGCGGACTTCGGGAGAGCATATCTCCCTACATAGAGGTCCAATAGGGACGTGCCATACGCCATTTTGAATGTTAAGATTTCCTCTACCTTGTGTCAAAATGTGACGAAATTCTGGGTTGATATTCGGCCTGAAAAAAATAGAGAAACACGGACTGCCCATGTGCCCCTGCACCTGAGGCAGATTCTGGACCGGATTTGGGAAATTAATTCCCGCTTCGTTTCTCAGTCAAATTAAGCTTGTGATATATCAAAATGAAGTTTGAGATGTCTAGTTTGTAGTACAAAAATTTTAGAGCAAATGGTTGAGTGGAGTGAGTGAAGTAATTCGAGCAATGTGAGTGGTTTGGAGCTGTTTTTGGGGTTGTTTGGGCTAATTGCTTATCCAACTTCAAACGGCGATAACCGGAGCAAATGAGCTCCGAATTGAGCGTATGATAGCTTGTTAACAAGGGAATTAAGTAATACAAAAAGGGTTGGTTGCGATCGGTTTGGTCGCAGAAAAATTTAGAGTGAAACATGTTCGAATTGGTAAAAACGTAAAGTTGGAAATTGGCTAAGTGAGTTTATGGGAACTCCTTAGTAACTTATAATAAATGATGTAAGTTATAAAAATAGTTTAAATAAGTCTTCCGCAAGAGTTTATGGTTACGGTCACAGCTTTTAATTATTACGCCTTTTTATGTTTTAAATGCTCGCGTAATAATCGGAAAAAATTTATTCGCGTTTTATAAATGAACTGCTGTGATTGTAACTGCGCTTAATATCATAATTAATGTTAACAATACCGGTACGTAACGGGCTGCTACATTTTATGGTATCAGAGCAGTTTTGTTAGGGAACTCTGATAATGTATATATAGTTGTGTTGTGTGTTGCATAGTTGTATGTAGATTCTTATCGATTACTGCATATGTGATTCCTTAGTGTGGGTCTGATCAACCCATTCCTTTGTGTTACATGCGTAGTCATCGTAAGAAGCCTGCGTGGCAACCTTGGAGCACCGAATGTAAGTCCTTAGCCTGATGTTGTGGCTGCAGTATTGACTGCTCCATGGACAAGAGATGGCAGTAAGTAAAACATGAATATTATAGGACTTAAGGGAAACAGACTTAAATGTTTTGTCTGACCTTGTAGATGAAATTATAAAGCTGGATTATAAGTGAAAGTTGTAAACAAACCTATGATATGTACGGTATTGCATGGGTGAACCTTGTAATACTACGAATAATAAATATATATAATTAAGATGAGTCTATAGTATGAAGATGGCATTGGTGAAACTTCCAAATAAATGTGTAGTATAGTATGTACAAGTGGACTTGGTGAATAGACTTCATCAAGGTGAGAGGTTTAGAACGTGTTGGATTGTTGAAAATGGTGAACAGGTATGCTCAGGTATGAGTGTGAATATTCTATGTCTGATTAGAAGTTATAAGTCCCTGATGGATGATGTACACTTAAACAAATTGAGATGGTTCATGCAGAGAAATAAATAGAATAATTGATGATTAATCCTATGGGATTTGACCACTTGAAATTATAATGCTGGTCAATTGGTAATGTGAGAGATATTGAAACATGGGATTTAAATCCATAAGGAGTTAGTGTTGAGTAAGCATTGGTGAGACGAAATAATTATGTATTATGAGTAGAAGGAAGAAATTGAGAGAATCGCCATGGATGGCATTGAACAAGGTTCATTGAGAGTATGATTGTCCGTAACGGAATAATGGTCTAGCTTGACCGATATGCCATGAAGGAAACAAATATGATTATATGTGTGCATTAATGTGTGGAATTCTCCTTGGAAATGGCTACTATGTAGAGATTCAGGTGTTATGAAGCATAAGAGGATTGATCCATGATGTAGGTCCCTTGGAAATCTCAAAGAATGAATATCGTAATTTAAAATGGCCTAGTTACTTGTGGATGTTGTAATGCATTGTGAATAATACCTAATGGCCTGATGGCCAACATACCTATTCTGATGAATAAACGGATGATAATCCAGTGATGGCCTAAGTGCCAGTATACATATATAGGTAGGTACACCTTGTGATGGCCTGAGTGCCTAATTATCCGTGTTGAGGTAAATTATTAAATTTTTTGTAAAAGGACAATGAGGCCGAATGAAATCCCCGATGATGGGAAGTATCTGAAGAGATTGTATGATTAGAGAATAAGCTAATGTACAACCTGATGGGAAATCATGTGATTAGTGTATGAACTAAGTTACAATAAAGTGTGGAATTATGTGTTTAGCGAAAGAGCTAATGTGTAATGTCAAAACAAAAATGATAAGATTAGTTAATGAGTTGAGGTATAAGTGTTAGTGCAAGGATTGATATAATTTTCCAGTGCACGGATTGAGGTGAAATTAGTCTTTTGTGATAGGACGAATATGTTTAGAAGATCCCTGTGTGATGGGAAGTATATGTGAGATGTGTACAGAATTTTGAGAAAATTCTGGATTCACGGAATAAAGATTATGTTATGAACTATGCCAAGTGAATAGCCAAAGTAAAAGAGAAAACAATCTGTGAGAAGAATAAGCTAGGAAGAGATAATGGACTATGGATTTGAACAGTAACATGACAGAAGGAACTATTGAGAGTTAAGAAATGTGTACGAAATTACGAAGAGAATGTGAATTATTATAGTAGTGACTTACATGTAAACTATCAGTGAGAAGAATGAAATGAGAAAGTAAAATGAATTGACTTATATATATAACAGGTGTATATTATACCACTATTACTATGATTATGGGGATAGCCCCATGTGAATATACCAAAGATATTTTGCTGTTATATACAGAGGTGATACAGACACCAAATGGACTGGGTCCACGTGTGATCTGGAGTGTACGGAGTACCAGTTTTGCCGTTATATTCGGATATATTATAAGTAGGAACTCCCCTGTGTAATGGGTAAACGTTTGCTGTTGTATACAGATGTGATATAAATATGAACTCCTCTGTGCACTGGGTGCACGTTATAAGACTTGATACTACCATCTCTGTGCGGCCTATGTGCCCGGAGTGTGTAGCCATCTCCGTGCGGATTATGTTCGCGGAGACTATTATTATGTTATACGAGTAATATGAGATGAGGAAGTATCCCGCAGTGATGAGACTGCTACTATAGTTGAATTGATCTACATAAGTGCACAAATAAGAAACGTTGGGAATACTAATAGAACACAGTCAGCAGGTGGTAGGTTATCATTACTGCATGGATTATATGGGTGGATTCTCTGATCGGTGGGTCATTACATCTGGGGCCCTGAGGACAGCAAGAGCTCGAGCGGTTAAAACCTGTGAATGTTGTTACCCACTGTATTAGGGCTGGCAATATGGGCCAGCCCGCCCCGGCCCGCCCCGGCCCGCCACTAGCCCGCCCAAAATGGGCTGGCCCGCCCCGGCCCGTTTTGATAAAATGGGTTGAATTGAGTAACCCGGCCCGTTTTATGAGTGGGCTGGCGGGCTTCGGGCCAGCCCGCCTAAAATAAAAAAAATATAAAAATAAAATACAAAAAATTAAATTCTGGATAAAATCACATAAAAAAATCTGCATAAAAGCATACAAAAATCTGTATAAAATCCTAATGTGCTTATGAAACCAAGAAGATCAGTGTTTAATAATCTGCATATAAATATGCATCTTTCAATCCAAAAATAATAATAAAAAAATAAAATCATATCAGGATAAAATAGAATAACAAAACAAGTAACAAAGTGTTGTAAGAGCAGTCCACAACAATTCAAAAAAGCCACTTGCAAGCAGAGAAATCTAAGATACGGAGCTACATAACAATTGGGTAACCTAAAAAAAAAAAAAAATGACTTGGCGGGCTAGCCCGCCCCGTGGCGGGCTGACCCATATGGGCTGGCGGGTTTGGCGGGGCGGGTTTGGCGGGCTGGTGGGTTGAAAGACTCAACCCAGCCCGCCCCATTTGGCAGGCGGGGCGGGCCAGCCCGGCGGGCTCAGCCCATTTTGCCGGCCCTACACTGTATCGAGAGAGTTCTTCCATGTTATTAACGCAAAATATGAGGTCAGATGTTTGTAAATGAACAAAATGCGTCAGATTTGGATATAAGAGGTGAGGCATAGTGTGTAAGAATTTAGAAGTGTGATAGTGAAGCACTATTGTGGGTGTAAAGTAAGTTCGATGAAATAATTTCGGCTCTAAGTGAGGTAATAAGTTTGTTGGAATCCTCGCCTTATGATAAAAGAGATAATAATGTGATTTAGTTTTGATAGATGGAGTAAGTGTCCTTCTAAGAAGACTGGCGATGATCAAGAGTTCAGGTTAAAACGGTGAATTATTAGCTCTTATAAAAGGTAAATTGTGATGGAATCAAGCACGAATGTGTAAATATAGTGGCAACTGGAATTGTAATTGGTTACCTAAAAATTGATAGCCTGACTTTACTAGTGGAGTAGATTGAGGAGTGTTATATATAATCGCATATGCCACTCATAGTGGAAAGTGTGTGGAAAAGGCACAATGCTGACGTTGTTTTGGATAGGTACTAATGATATATAGGCGAGTGCTTGTGGTGACTTCGAATATTCCGAAAGACTGATATACCAACAAATGGTGAATTATATAAGTAGTGGCAAGGATGGATTTAGTTTTATGTGACTTGATAATTAAGTTTCAAAGATTCCTATAGGATGAGACTTGCATGTGAGAGACATGGCATTTTAGGGGTCCCTCAGTTAATAATGAAATGGGTGTGGAAAGATGATTCGTCCCAAGGTATTTGGTGAAAGTTGGTAAAACTGTAAGGTGATATTATATTGAGTTTGACATCCAGGATTAAATGACGATGATTACGAAGAAGTGGTATAAATAAGTGGAACAAATGGTTAAGTTGTAACACCGGAGTGGAATGAAAGTTAAAAATAGTTAGTGGGAGAAAATATTAAGCACGAGGCCTTCATGTGTAGGTCATTAATGAGTGTTGTGTTTAGACTATGAGAAGTCTAAGTATGGAGTTGAGCTGGCTGAGTCGATAAAGTTGAGATGGTTAAGCTAATAAAGAGTTTAACAATGAGTGTAAATTATGAATATGAGTTTGTAGATGGAAAAATTTCATGAATATTTGTGGTCGAAAGGCCTTATAGGGCTAATCGAAAATATAATCTAGTATGGGTATTGCTAGTTTCGTATCACAAAGAGAAAGATATAGTTGTGAGTACCTAAAAAGAGGTGAAGACATGTGACAAGGAAAAATAAAGTATGTGAGTATAGAATTTAATGTGAGTCGTAATTGTAGGACACGACAAAGTGCCTTTGAAACTAGAAAGCGTGTGCTTGGGTGAAAGCCAAGAAAACAACGAAATGATAAGAGTAGTAACAGTAATGGAAAGAAATGGTTGTTGGGGTATTGTCAAAACAGTGAGGACAGCGAAAAAAGTTAAGTACTAAAGAACGTGTGAGTTGGAAATACTCCAGGAATAACTAGTGAATGTGCATGAGAACGGTTAGAGCCTAGTATGAAAATGATTAGGTGCTTTTCAGAACAACCATGGGTCAGAAGGATGGATAGAGATGAGAATGAGGTAAATTGATACCGACAAATCCGTAATATTGTTATATTATTACCTACAAATCAGCGAAAGGGAAACGGTAAACCAGAGAAAGTTTAAAGTATTGTGAATTAAAATGTCACAGAACCATGAGAGACGAGTAATTATGAAGGATCAAAGGATAATGAGTATC
>NW_026895688.1:0-17583 GCF_033153095.1 Gastrolobium bilobum | reverse complement strand
TCATGCACTGATATGTATTTTTTTGTAAGAAAATAATAGTTGTTTCTTTTATAATAAAAAAACATTAATATTAAAAAATCAAAATAACAACATCACCTTTACTTTATTTTACGTTACTTTTCCTTAATTTTCTTCCACATTCTAGATTTTTTACATTAAATTTTCTTCCACATTTCTTAATATTCTAGATTTTTTACACTAGATTTGAACCCCACCAATAAATTTTCTTCCACATTTTACATTAATTTTTCTTCCACGGTCGCCGCCATAAGCATCATTATAAGCCGTGGAATCCGCATGGCTTATAAAAATAGATGATGAACATGACTTAGATAAAAAGCTTTTGCATGAGTATAAGTCTGGGCTTAATAATAAAAAAAGACCACTGTAAGCACTTGCTGAAACATGTAAATAGAACAATTTTACCCCCTTTACTCTTGTCCCTTTTATGTAACCCTGCTCAATCATAATTTGAGGCTATATAATCCAAAGAGTTATCTACTCCTCTTATATAACTCAAAAACATTAACATATTGAATAATCTATGGACATTTATACTAGTAATTGATTCTTCGGTATCATTCACAAAAATTTTAGAAAGCTAAATTTTCCATCCACATTAGACTCATCAGTCTTTACAAATAATCTTGTTCAATCATTCACAAAAAATGTCGATGTTGATCAGACTAATTATTAACCAAACAAGAACAATAGTGAAAATAAAAGTATAAAAATAGAAAGAATGCATGGTTACGTGACTTGTTGGTTATACAAACTCAAAGAAAATACAAATTAATGGAGGTCAATCTCTGTAGAGAACAAATCTGGGAAGCCAAAGAATTAAATTTGAATCCCATTTACAACTACATAGACAACAAATAATTGGTGTTATCAACTACATAGACAACAAATAATCCGAGTCAATCATTTGTGTAATAATCCGAGTCAATCATTTGTGTAGGATCATAAAGATCAAAGTCAGAATCAAAGTCCAAGTCCAAGTCTTCATTTAAGATTGAGCCTATTGAGCTTAAATTGGTAAGATGTGAAGCATAACTGCCATCCTGGCTTTGGTCAGCCAACCCCTGAAATGGCACAATATTACTTGTTTGCCTAGGACTAATCATCTCACCAGATGAAGAGGATATTTAAAAGGACTGACTTGCTGGGTTGCCTTAGACCTGATTCTTTTCAGTCGAAGTCTTTATTTCTGCAGCAATTAAAAAAACAAATAAAGTTCTATAAATGAAAAACTATGGTTTTATGAAATTAAAGCAGAAAGGAAAAGAAAATAATACCTGCAGATGGCTGGCCACATGCGCCCTAGTAAGATGCTTCTCAGCCTTCATCAATTGAAGAATTTTTCTAGGTACAACCTCTACAATCAAAAGAACATACAAAT
This sequence comes from Gastrolobium bilobum, assembly GCF_033153095.1. Taxonomy (NCBI): domain Eukaryota; kingdom Viridiplantae; phylum Streptophyta; class Magnoliopsida; order Fabales; family Fabaceae; genus Gastrolobium; species Gastrolobium bilobum. Next base: position 16,181 of record NW_026895688.1, on the reverse strand, counting down.
GTGTCAGACTTCATTAACAATAATGCCATGACATCTACTCCAGTGCACTACAGATTAGGAAGAGTATTTGAGAAAGCATTCAAAATAATGTTGAACAAAAAAATACAGCAATTGGAAAAATACAGCAAACATATACTTTTGCAATACAAAAAAAAACCCAGAGTTTTCACAGGAATGGAAAAAGGCATCATTGTTCCAATTTTGGCAGCGAATGGAAGACACAGTTGGGACCAATTGGGCAGCTTCCAGCTCTCATGAGACCAAATTAATCATGATCGAATTAAGGAAAATTTGAATTTTGATTTGTTCAGTTTTCGAGAGATGCCAAATAAGTATATTAGCTTACTCCAAGGAAAGGATTACTGAAATAGAGGAATACATGGGCAGTGGATTTGTTTGTTATTTGGAAATGCACACTGGTATTAAAAACGGAGAAGCCATTTTTTATTTTGGTGCAGATTCCAATATTATGAAAGAAATTATATATCCAAGTGGGACTGAGACAGATGTTCGAAGAATTATGGTTGGATTCTGGGCAGTGGATGTGAAGACACTTGTGGAAATAAAGTTTGCAAAGAGAGGTGATGGAACTAGTTTTCACATTGTAATATTATTAGGATTTGATTGCTATTTCTACACAAAAATATAATAAAAGTATTGCTAAAATAAAGCAGAAACATCAATTGATTGGCCAATTGTAGCAATTAATAACAATTAACATAACAACTACTTTGCATTGTAGAGAAAGAGTGAATAACTTACTGTCAACACCCAAGTCATTAACAGCGGCCACAAAACACCGACCGATGTAGCTCTTCGGTCCAAACAACCTGAGACTGCTTTTGGGTTGATCGGTCCTCTTGGTTAAGACCTTTCTCAAGTTCTACATGAACTTCATCCTCATCTTCTTCCATCTTCTCAGCTTTTTCATCATCTTTATCCTCATCTTCTTCCAACTTCTCAGCTTCATCCTCATCTTCATCTTCTTCTATCTTCTCAGCTTCATCCTCATTTTCATCCTCATCTTCTTCCATCTTCTCAGCTTTTTCATCATCTTCATCTTCTTCCATCTCCTCAGCTTCATCCTCATCATCTTCCATCTTTTCAGCTTTTTCATCATCTTCAACATGAGGAAAAACCAACATGTTATCATTCCAATCGAAACCAACATCTAAATATTGTGGAAAAAAAAAACGAAAGAAAGAAAGAAAGAACCATTAATATTTAAAAAATAAATAAATGGAAAACCCACATATCTAAATATATCCAATGTTAGTTTTGTTAAATAAAACACCAACTGAAAAAACTAACAAACTCAACTAGACAAAATCAAAAAACAAAAAAACCAGTTAATAGTCCAGTAATAAGATGTCTGGGCAGACAGAAACAAAAGCACACAGTCGAACATCCACTGTATTATCAATAAAAAAAAGAAACGAAATCGAAAGAAAAGAAAAGCAAGAACATAATGGAAAAGCCACACCCTCAATATTGCCAGAATAATAAAGAAAAAGAAAGAAAGAAACATATATTTCATATGGTATTGACAAAAGACAAGCCACACCCTCAATCTCTATTTTCAAGAAAAAAAAAGGAAAGGAAAGAACACAGTCGAATATCAGCAAGAAACCCACATACTCAATCTTTTCAAGCAAGAAATATCAACATATAATCAAACATTTTCAAGAAAAAAAGAAAAGAAAAGAAAAGAAAAGAAAGGGCAGAAGTACCATACCTAGTACAATACAGGCTGGTTGGGTCATCATCTCCCATTGCATCCCATCTCCCATATTCATCCTCATCTTCTTCCATCATCTCAGCTTCATCCTCATCTTCATCCTCTTCCATCTTCTCATCTTCATCCTCATCTACTTGCTTCCCATCTCCCATTGCATCCCATCTCCCATATTCATCCTCATCTTCTTCCATCATCTCAGCTTCATCCTCATCTTCATCCTCTTCCATCTTCTCAGCTTCATCCTTATCTTCATCCTCTTCTACTTGCATCCCATCTCCCATTGCATCCCATCTCCCATATTCATCATCATCTTCTTCCATCATCTCAACTTCATCCTCATCTTCATCCTCTTCCATCTTCTCAGCTTCATCCTCTTCTACTTGCATCCCATCTCCCATATTCATCCTCATCTTCTTCCATCATCTCAGCTTCATCCTCATCTTCATCCTCTTCCATCTTCTCAGCTTCATCCTCATCTTCATCCTCTTCTACTTGCATCCCATCTCCCATATTCATCCTCATCTTCTTCCATCATCTCAGCTTCATCCTCATCTTCATCCTCTTCCATCTTCTCAGCTTCATCCTCTTCTACTTGCATCCCATCTCCCATTGCATCCCATTTCCCATATTCATCCTTATCTTCTTCCATCATCTCAGTTTCATCCTCATCTTCATCCTCTTCCATCTTCTCAGCTTTTTCATCATATTCAGCATGATGAAAAACCAACATGTTATCATTCCAATCGAAACCATAGATATTTAAAAAATAAATAAAATAGAAAACCCACATATCTAAATATATCCAATGTTAGTTTTGTTAAATAAAACACCAACTGAAAAAATTAACAAACTCAACTAGACAAAATCAAATTTACAAAATTAAAAAACAAAAAAACTAGTTAATAGTCCAGTAATATGATGTCTGGGCAGACAGAAACAAAAGCATACAATCGAACATCCACAGTTATCAAGAAAAAAAAAGAAACGAAATCAAAAGAAAAGAAAAGCAAGAACATAATGGAAAAGCCACACCCTCAATATTGCCAGAATAATAAAGAAAAAGAAAGAAAGAAACATGTATTTCATATGGTATTGACAAGCAACTGTTGACAAGCCACACCCTCAATCTTCTATTTTCAAGAAAAAAAAAGAAACATACTGTATTTTCAAGAAAAGAAAAAAGAAAAGAAAAGAAAAGCAAGAACATAATGGAAAAGCCACACCCTCAATATTGCCAGAATAATAAAGAAAAAGAAAGAAAGAAACATATATATTTCGTATGGTATTGACAAGCAACTGTTGACAAGCCACACCCTCAATCTTCTATTTTCAAGAAAAAAAAAAGAAACATACTGTATTTTCAAGAAAAGAAAAAAGAAAAGAAAAAAGAACACAGTCGAATATCAGCAAGAAATATCAGCAAGAATATGATGTCTGGGAAGACAGAAACAAAAGCATACAATCGAACATCCACAGTTATCAAGAAAAAAAAGAAACGAAATCAAAAGAAAAGAAAAGCAAGAACATAATGGAAAAGCCGCACCCTCAATATTGCCAGAATAATAAAGAAAAAGAAAGAAAGAAACATATATATTTCGTATGGTATTGACAAGCAACTGTTGACAAGCCACACCCTCAACCTTCTATTTTCAAGAAGAAAAAGAAACATACTGTATTTTCAAGAAACGAAAAAAGAACACAGTCGAATATCAGCAAGAAATATTAGCAAGAAACCCACATACTCAATCTTTTCAAGCAAGAAATATCAGCACATAATCAAACATTTTCGAGAAAAAAAAAGAAAAGAGAAGAAAAGAAAGGGCAGAAGTAACATACCTAGGTATTGACACCTTTGTAGGAGTGTTGCCAAACAATACAGGCTGGTTGGGTCATCATCTACTTGCATCCCATCTCCCATATTCACCAATTCCATTGTCTTGATAAAACAATCCAAGAACAAGAGAAAGAAACAAGCAAGAACAAGAGAAAGAAACTAGGAAACCCAAAGAAACCAAGAAAACTTTAAGAAGGAGTGAAAACAGAGAAAGAAACCCTAAGAAAACCTTAAGAAAACAGAGAAAGAAACCCTAAGAAAACCTTAAGAAGAGAGAAAAGAGAGAAAGAAAATTTTTAATTTATATTTTTTGGCGTCAAAACTATGATGACCGTTGTATTCTCTTAACTCTTAACTCGTAAGTTATTTCCGTCCCTCTGAAGTTCTAATTTAGCTACTCTTAAAATTTATTATATTTACTAATTTATATTAGCTAATGTATATACATATTAAAAGGATATTTAAAAGGACTGACTTGCTGGGTTGCCTTAGACCTGATTCTTTTCAGTCGAAGTCTTTATTTCTGCAGCAATTAAAAAAACAAATAAAGTTCTATAAATGAAAAACTATGGTTTTATGAAATTAAAGCAGAAAGGAAAAGAAAAAAAATACCTGCAGATGGCTGGCCACATGCGCACTAGTAAGATGCTTCTCAGCCTTTATCAATTGAAGAATTTTTCTAGGTACAACCTCTGCAATCAAAAGAACATACAAATGTGTCAGACTTCATTAACAATAATGCCATGACATCTACTCCAGTGCACTACAGATTAGGAAGAGTATTTGAGAAAGCATTCAAAATAATGTTGAACAAAAAAATACAGCAATTGGAAAAATACAGCAAACATATACTTTTGCAATACAAAAAAAAACACAGAGTTTTCACAGGAATGGAAAAAAGCATCATTGTTCCATTTTTGGCAGCGAATGGAAGACACAGTTGGGACCAATTGGGCAGCTTCCAGCTCTCATGAGACCAAATTAATCATGATCGAAGTAAGGAAAATTTGAATTTTGATTTGTTCAGTTTTCGAGAGATGCCAAATAAGTATATTAGCTTACTCCAAGGAAAGGATTACTGAAATAGAGGAATACATGGGCAGTGGATTTGTTTGTTATTTGGAAATGCACACTGGTATTATCAACGGAGAAGCCATTTTTTATTTTGGTGCAGATTCCAATATTATGACAGAAATTATATATCCAAGTGGGGCTGAGACAGATGTTCGAAGAAATATGGTTGGATTCTTGGCAGTGGATGTGAAGACACTTGTGGAAATAAAGTTTGCAAAGAGAGGTGATGGAACTAGTTTTCACATTGTAATATTATTAGGATTTGATTGCTATTTCTACACAAAAATATAATAAAAGTATTGCTAAAATAAAGCAGAAACATCAATTGATTGACCAATTGTAGCAATTAATAACAATTAAGATAACAACTACTTTGCATTGTAGAGAAAGAGTGAATAACTTACTGTCAACACCCAAGTCATTAACAGCGGCCACAAAACACCGACCGATGTAGCTCTTCGGTCCAAACAACCCGAGACTGCTTTTCGGTTGATCGGTCCTCTTGGTTAAGACCTTTCTCAAGTTCTACATGAACTTCATCCTCATCTTCTTCCATCTTCTCAGCTTTTTCATCATCTTTATCCTCATCTTCTTCCATCTTCTCAGCTTCATCCTCATCTTCATCTTCTTCCATCTTCTCAGCTTCATCCTCATTTTCATCCTCATCTTCTTTCATCTTCTCAGCTTTTTCATCATCTTCATCTTCTTCCATCTCCTCAGCTTCATCCTCATCATCTTCCATCTTTTCAGCTTTTTCATCATCTTCAACATGATGAAAAACCAACATGTTATCATTCCAATCGAAACCAACATCTAAATATTGAGAAAAAAAACGAAAGAAAGAAAGAAAGAACCATTAATATTTAAAAAATAAATAAAATGGAAAACCCACATATCTAAATATATTCAATGTTAGTTTTGTTAAATAAAACACCAACTGAAAAAACTAACAAACTCAACTAGACAAAATCAAAAAACAAAAAAACCAGTTAATAGTCCAGTAATAAGATGTCTGGGCAGATAGAAACAAAAGCACACAATCGAACATCCACTGTATTATCAAGAAGAAAAAGAAACGAAATCGAAAGAAAAGAAAAGCAAGAACATAATGGAAAAGCCACACCCTCAATATTGCCAGAATAATAAAGAAAAAGAAAGAAAGAAACATATATTTCATATTGTATTGACAAAAGACAAGCCACACCCTCAATCTCTATTTTCAAGAAAAAAAAAGGAAAGGAAAGAACACAGTCGAATATCAGCAAGAAACCCACATACTCAATCTTTTCAAGCAATAAATATCAGCATATAATCAAACATTTTCAAGAAAAAAAAGAAAAGAAAAGAAAAGAAAAGAAAGGGCAGAAGTACCATACCTAGGTAATGACACCTTTGTAGGAGTGTTGCCAAACAATACAGGCTGGTTGGGTCATCATCTCCCATTGCATCCCATCTCCCATTGCATCCCATCTCCCATATTCATCCTCATCTTCTTCCATCATCTCCGCTTCATCCTCATCTTCATCCTCTTCCATCTTCTCATCTTCATCCTCATCTACTTGCATCTCATCTCCCATGTTCATCCTCATCTTCTTCCGTCATCTCAGCTTCATCCTCATCTTCATCCTCTTCCATCTTCTCAGCTTCATCCTCATCTTCATCCTCTTCTGCTTGCATCCCATCTCCCATTGCATCCCATCTCCCATATTCATCCTCATCTTCTTCCATCATCTCAGCTTCATCCTCATCTTCATCCTCTTCCATCTTCTCAGCTTTTTCATCATCTTCAACATGATGAAAAACCAACATGTTATCATTCCAATCGAAACCATAGATATTTAAAAAATAAATAAAATAGAATACCCACATATCTAAATATATCCAATGTTAGTTTTGTTTAAATAAAACACCAACTTAAAAAATTAACAAACTCAACTAGACAAAATCAAATTTACAAAATTAAAAAACAAAAAAACCAGTTAATAGTCCAGTAATATGATGTTTGGGCAGACAGAAACTGTTAGAATATTAGATATGATATGATTAGATTTGATTAGATATGATTGGATTCTGTCTTATCCGTAAATAGTCTGACTGTATTCTGACTGTATTAGGATTAGGTTTGGATTAGGTTTGGGCCTTACACTTAAGCCCATTAGGGTCTCTATATATTGTAACTCCTTGACACAGATCAATACACAACGTATTCTTTTACATTTAACTTGGTATCAGAGCTCTTTCGTTCTAGGAACCCTCGCTTCCGCTCAGAAACCTTGTTTTTTTTGCTTTAAAAACCTAAGCCCACTGCTTAGGAGTCCTCTTCCTTGTCGTGCGTCCTTCCGGCAAGCCTTCTAGGGCTGTAAACAGCCTCTGAGTGATTTTTCCAAACGCGTCAGCACCTCCGACGGCCACCGGAACCACCGCCCGCCGTCAGAATCACTGTTCAGGCAACCGGAGACTTTTTCCGGCGACTTTTCCGACCAAACTTCACGCGATCAGGACCCTTTCTTCCCGGCGACCAGGTCTGTGGTGGTCCGGTCAGCAACGCATCTCCCACGCGCCGTCACGCGCCACCTGTCTTCACTGCGCGTGGGCTTCACGCGCCACCATCTGCCGGCGCGTGAGCACTATTCCGGCGGCTTTTTCCGGCCGGTCTTGGACAGAGAAGCTCGCCTTCTCCTCCCCTTTCTGGATCTGTGATTGTTTCTCTGTGGGTCTGACCTTAGACGCGTGGTTCTTCTTGATTGGATATCGTTTGCCTTCGTTTACGGCTTTTATATTTTATCTTTAAATGGCAGCAGCATCTCCTGATCTCTCGGAGGTTAACTCTCCTTCTATTGTTGCAAATATAGCTCAGTCAGACAAAGCATCATTTGGTTCAGGTTCGGACTGTGCTGCACTCCAAACCCCTCTCAGGAAGGCTTCTCCTCAGTCTCAGCCTTATACTGGTAATCCCGTTGCTTGTGTTTCTCATTCTACATCACTTGGCACTTGGATATTTGACTCCGGTGCTACCGATCATCTCTGTGGTAATAAGGAACTCTTTACATCTCTTACTTATTCTGATCATTTACCGTCTTTTACCCTTGCGGATGGAACCAAAGCCCCAGTTTGTGGGATTGGACAAGCTCGTCCGACCTCTACCTTGGCCCTGACATCTGTCTATTACATTCCTGGCATCCCTTATAACTTAATTTCTATTAGTAAGTTGATCCACTCCCTCACTTGCACCATTACTTTCTCTAACCATTCTGTTTCTGTGCAGGATCCGGGTACGGGGAAAATGATTGGAGTGGGTCGTGAGTCACGGGGGCTTTATTATCTGGATGTGCCTCGTCCTTCAGTAGCATGCTCTCTCACAGAATCTCCACAACTTATCCACAGTCGCCTTGGTCATCCAAGTCTTTCAAAGTTGCAGAAAATGGTTCCTCTTTTGTCCGGTCTTCAGTCTTTAGATTGTGTGTCATGTCAACAAGGGAAGCATACACGCTCCTCTTTTTCCAGTCGAGTCAATAAACGAGCTGATGCCCCTTTCTCTCTTGTTCATTCAGATATCTGGGGTCCAAGTCGTACCTTGTCTGTCTTAGGTTTTCGGTATTTCGTTACCTTTATTGATGATTTTTCCCGTTGCACTTGGACCTATTTAATGAAAAATCGTTCTGAGTTATTTTCCATTTATAAAAAGTTTTCTACTGAGATCCATACTCAATTTGGTGTTTCTATTCGTATTCTACGTAGTGATAATGCTAAGGAATATGTTTCTATTGATTTTTCTAATTTATTGGCCACACAAGGTACTTTACATCAAACTACTTGTCCTCACACTCCACAACAAAATGGGGTGGCTGAACGTAAAAACAGACATCTCATTGAAACTGCCCGTACCCTTCTTATTCATATGCAGGTTCCTCTTCACTTCTGGGCAGATGCTGTACTCATCTCTTGTTTTCTCATCAATCGCATGCCTTCATCTGTGCTCCACAATGACATTCCTCATAATCTATTGCTTCCAGATGTTCCTCTTTATCCTCTAACTCCACATGTCTTTGGTTGTACTTGTTTTGTTCATGATCTCACTCCTGGTAAGGATAAGTTAACATCCAAAGCCTTTCAGTGTATCTTTCTTGGTTATTCTCGTCTTCAAAAGGGTTATCGTTGTTATTCTCCCGACCTTAAGCGTTACTTAGTTTCCGCTGATGTCACTTTTCTTGATCAACAACCCTTTAATTCTATCCCATCTCAGATGTCACAGGTTGATCATGTACTTCCTGTCCCTTTTCTTGACTTGTCTTTGTCAGCTGCAGGTGCTTCTATTCCAGATGAGCAACCTATTGCTTCTATACCTGAGGACCGTCCACTTCTCACCTATCAGCGTCGCAAAACTGTGCCTCCTGTCGACTCGACTCTTGCTGACTCATCGCCCACTGCTGTTGCTTCTTCCCCTCCGGATCCTTCATCAGAGACTCTTCCCATTGCTCAAAGAAAAGGTACACGTACTACTCGTAACCCTTATCCTCTTTATACCTTTTTGAGTTATGACCGTCTTTCTTCACCTCATTTCACCTTTGTTTCTAGTCTTTCTTCTATTTCTATTCCTAAGACCACAGGTGAAGCACTTTCCCATCCAGGGTGGCGCCAAGCAATGCTTGATGAGATGACTGCACTTCATTCCAATGGCACTTGGGACCTTGTTTCTGCTCCTCCAGAGAAGTCTATAGTTGGTTGTCGCTGGATTTTTACTGTGAAAGTTGGACCTGATGGCCATATTGATCGTCTCAAGGCACGTTTAGTTGCCAAGGGTTTTACTCAAATCTTTGGCCTTGATTATAGCGATACATTTTCTCCGGTCGCTAAGATGGCGTCAGTCCGCCTCTTTCTTGCCCTTGCTGCTGTTCGTCCCTGGCCACTCCTTCAACTTGACATCAAAAATGCCTTTCTTCATGGTGATTTACAAGAAGAAGTTTACATGGAGCAACCACCTGATTTTGTTGCTCAGGGGGAGTCTGGAAAGGTGTGTCGTCTTCGGAAATCCTTATATGGTCTCAAGCAGTCTCCTCGAGCATGGTTCAGTCGTTTCAGTTCTGCTGTTCAGGCGTTTGGCTTAATCCGCAGTAAAGTTGACCGTTCTGTGTTTTATAGGATTACATCTCCTGATAAGTGTATCTATTTGTTAGTCTATGTTGACGACATCATTCTCACCGGAAGTGATCAAGACGGAATTCGTCAGTTAAAACAGCATTTGTTTAGTACATTTCAAACAAAGGACCTTGGGAAGCTGCGTTACTTCTTGGGAATTGAGGTGGCGCAATCAAGACAGGGCATTTCTATCTGTCAAAGGAAATATGCCTTGGATATCCTAGAAGAAACTGGTATGTTGGGGAGTAAACCAGTTGATACACCTATGGATCCTAATGTCAAGTTATTACCCGGACAGGGGGAGCCGTTATCTGATCCTGGACGTTATCGGAGGCTAATTGGGAAGCTCAATTATCTTACTGTGACTAGGCCAGATATTTCTTTCGCTGTCAGTACGGCCAGTCAGTTCCTTGATTCCCCTTGTGATTCACATTGGGATGCTGCTGTGAGGATCCTCCGATACATCAAAGGAGCACCAGGAAAAGGTTTGTTGTATTCGGATCAGGGAAATACATAAATTTGTGGTTACTCAGATGCCGATTGGGCAGGATCACCCTCGGACAGACGCTCTACTTCTGGTTATTGTGTCTTCTTCGGAGGAAACTTAATCTCATGGAAAAGCAAGAAACAACCTATTGTTTCCCGATCTAGTGCAGAAGCTGAGTATCGTGCAATGGCAAATACTACCTGTGAGTTGATCTGGTTAAAGCAGTTGATTCAGGAGCTTCATCTTTGTGAACAGAAACAACCCATGACACTCATCTGTGATAATCAAGCTGCGCTACATATATCCTCTAATCCTGTTTTTCATGAGAGGACCAAACATATAGAGATTGATTGTCACTTCATTCGGGAAAAGATTCAGTCAGGAGAAATCAAGACAGCTTTTGTCAACTCGTCTAATCAACTAGCAGATGTTTTCACTAAAGCTCTTAGAGGTCCTCGGGTTGAATACATTTGTAACAAGCTTGGTGCTCATAATATATACGCACCAGCTTGAGGGGGAGTGTTAGAATATTAGATATGATATGATTAGATTTGATTAGATATGATTGGATTCTGTCTTATCCGTAAATAGTCTGACTGTATTCCGACTGTATTAGGATTAGGTTTGGATTAGGTTTGGCCCTTACACTTAAGCCCATTAGGGTCTCTATATATTGTAACTCCTTGACACAGATCAATACACAACGTATTCTTTTACATTTAACTAAACAAAAACATACAATCGAACATCCACAGTTATCAAGAAAAAAAAAGAAACGAAATCAAAAGAAAAGAAAAGCAAGAACATAATGGAAAAGCCACACCCTCAATATTGCCAGAATAAGAAAGAAAAAGAAAGAAAGAAACATATATTTCATATGGTATTGACAAGCAACTGTTGACAAGCCACACCCTCAATCTTCTATTTTCAAGAAAAAAAAAGAAACATACTGTATTTTCAAGAAAAGAAAAAAGAAATCAAAAGAAAAGAAAAGCAAGAACATAATGGAAAAGCCACACCCTCAATATTGCAAGAATAATAAAGAAAAAGAAAGAAAGAAACATATATATTTCGTATGGTATTGACAAGCAACTGTTGACAAGCCACACCTCAATCTTCTATTTTCAAGAAAAAAAAACATACTGTATTTTCAAGAAAAGAAAAAAGAACACAGTCAAATATCAGCAAGAAATATCAGCAAGAATATGATGTCTGGGCAGACAGAAACAAAAGCATACAATCGAACATCCACAGTTATCAAGAAAAAAAAAGAAACAAAATCAAAAGAAAAGAAAAGCAAGAACATAATGGAAAAGCCACACCCTCAATATTGCCATAATAATAAAGAAAAAGAAATAAAGAAACATATATAGATGAAACACTTATGCAAGGAAATTATGTGAGATAAATTATTAGATTAAAATAATGTGGGTTCATGATAATTAATGGGAATATACAGTTTATGTTAGACAAGTCTAATATGACCTAGATATAATTATAAAATATGAATTAGAATATGAAAAAATATATATAGTGGGAATTAAGGGATATTTTATAGTTTAGCAAAATTAAGTCGAAACTTGAATGAGATGATTTAATTAATTTATATAGTAAATTTAGTGGGATAAATGTGAATTTAATTTGATCCAATAATGTGTAGAGAGATTTATTTATTTAAGTTGGAATTGATTTAATATCAACTAATAGGGAATTTTAAATAGGTCAAATTACTTGTGTGAATTAACAAGTTATGAGATATCTTTAAACTTAGTGGATTGGTTATTAAATTATTGGTGTTCACATGAATTTTTGGTGAAGCCCATTGTGCTATGAAATTAGAATGGCCCGTGTAGTTTATTTTTTGGTGAGACTAATAGGTACCCATTTAAGTGGTGAAAGGTCAAAAAGCTTTAAAAAAAATGCAATCATCTAGTTCTTTTAAGACTATTAAGTTGTTGTGTTTTTCATTGTAGCATTCCATTCCATGCTACATTCTTTTAATTGTGTGTTTTAAGTAACCAATAAAAGTTACAAATAGTTGAACCAATAAGAATAAGGTTTGAAAAGTCAAAGTTTTACTAAGTAGAAGAAATATTAATTTAGTTACATTTAGCTTTGTGTTTCATGCTCTTTTATTCATTTTATCCCTTAATGTGCAGCTAACGTTATTTTTAAAAAAAGAAGAAGGTCCCAGTGGTTTAAGTTAGTCAATAAGAATTAGTGTGGATAAGTCAAAAAGGAACTTGATATAAAATACATATATTTTGCTATTCTAGCCCCATAAGTCGACAGCCCTCTTATGTTGGCCTCCCAAGCTCATTCTTTTCTTTTCTACTCTCCATGTGCATCGAACCTCTATGAAAGAAAAGGGCAAGAGTGCAACTTGTTTTCTAGTCATCTTCCTACTTAGGTTTCTTCATAGAAAGTAAAGGTTACGATGTTGTTAACATATCCCTAGGTGTAGTTCATTGAAAGAAACTCTCTATAGTGAGAAAATCCTCTCCCTGTAATGCGATACACATGCTGTCAAAAGGGGTTTCAAGTGGTCTTCTTCACTTCTAAAGCTTGGAAATTGATGAATAGTTGTGTGAGAAGCTAAAGAAGGTAATATATCTTATTTATGGTGAATGGAAATTAGTCTACGATGGGTGTTGGGGCTGTTGTTGTTGGGTTGTATATTGACTATTTGATGAGATATATGTGTGAAGATTAGTTGTTATGTTGTTTGAAGTTTGTTATGCATGAAATTATTGAAAATAAAAATAGAGGAACCTTGTATATACAAAGAACAAATCAGCCATGTAGTGGTGAATTATGCAAATCACTTGTTTGATAAAATGCCTAAATAGAACTACCAAAATTTAAGTGACCTAAGGATGATTTAAATGAAGAAAATGATGTTGAGTCACAAGATTGTAGTGTAATCCTATTTAAGGCAAATCTTCCCTAAGAATGATAATGTGTGTGGAAGTGAATTTGTGGGTTTATAATAAGATCATGATAGATTAAAGATTCATGTGTTTGAGCTATATAACGGTTCTATGGCTTAAATTGGAAATGAATCACGTTTTACCTCTCTATGAGGTGTCTTGGCTTTATGGCCTATTTTTGGGTTTGAAGTTATTAATTGGTTGTTCATTAAGTTAATGATGATTGGAACTTGAATAAATGATAAACAAGTGACTAAAAAGGATAGAAAAATTTTTGTTTTATAAAAATCTATGTTGTCATAATTCGGACTACATGGAATGGATAGCATTGGAATTGAGTTTCTTGATATTTAAATGTTGTTTAGTGTTCACTTGATATGATATATCAATATGGAATATTTCCTAATTGAGAGAAAAGGATAAAAAGGTCATTGGATCCATTTATATGCCTATTAGGCTAATTAAGATAATGAGTGTGTAAGTTGAGGTTTGATGGACATAAATGTTAATTATAAATCATGATTTAGTATTGATAATTTGGATTGTGAGAATTTCACTTAAAACAAAGATGTAACCTTGTGAGTTAGGATTAGGTTAATATGTGGAAATTGCATTAAAGAAGGTTAGAGATGGTTTAAAGTGACTTAATGTGGTTTATAGCTACATGGTATATGTTAGTGTGGATTAATACAAGGTTTAATGAAAATTGGGGAACAAATAAATACATGATCATTGAAAGAAGTTTTACGATCATGTGAGGTTTAAATTATGTGGTGTTGATTAGGTCAAGTTAATAGAAATTCTATGTCAAGAATAGTTGCATGTGAATTAAGCTAATTGGTTAAACATGACAACAAAAGAATTGTGTATTATGTTTATATATAGGCTTCGACCATAAAGAAATAATGGGCATAGATTATGTGGTTTCAATTAAAGTGAATGTTTAATAGCATTTGCCTAGAATAATCAAGTATGATTCAAGTGGGTTATGATATGTGAAGCTATGTTAAAGTGTATGAAATTCCACTATAAAAAGGGTAAGTTAATTAACTAGTTGAGGGTTTAATTTATGAAGTATAAATTAAGTGGTAGATTTGTGGTATGGCATGAGTTGTCAAGGGAAATAAAATTGTCAAGTTGGTTATGAAATTAACATATGAAATATAATTATTTGGATTTCAAGTAATGTATGTTTCATTGGAACTTAATGGTACTTTTATATATACGGTAACAGAGTGTAATCAAACGAAGTAGGTGGACGAACAACTTGGAGACAACCAAGTGTACAGCGTATTAAATAACAAGTTAGCAGCAGGAAAGAGGTGACAGGTAAGCTTTCGGTTTAGGAGTTTTCTCAGCCTTTTTGTTCCGCCATGATCAGTGGCGATTATGGTTTCCGTATGGATATAATTGTTGTTAATATTGATACTTTGCGTAGTTGCATTCATATAGTGCATGCATATGATATTATTTATGTTATGATAAGTTAATATGATATGATCTTCAATGAAATAAAGCCTTGGAGGTGTAGTTATGGTTTCTGAACAGAGGAAACAATTATGGATATGATCACGGTATACATAAGGTATAGCCGAGGAAACTTTAGTTCTCTGATCATTATGAGTATGCTATTGAATGTGATACGATATTACGAATATAAGATGAAAGCCTTATTTATACATAAGACATGAACATACTTAAGATTAATAGAAAGTACGTTATAAGAATAAATGAGAATTATCAGAAAAGATATATGATACATAAATTCTAATATGGATTATATGGTGTTATCTATGTCTTGGTACTTGATATTTTCTTGCAGGAAGTGGACTCTTGGGTGGAGACTGCTCCATAAACCCCAAGTTTATTGAGATTCATTCTCACCCCGCGTTATGGGGACATATTTCAGGTATCGCAGCAGTTGACGATCGTTCTCGGGGCAAGAGGCCCGTGGTTGATGAGTAGATCTGAGCATAGATGTTGCCTGCTTATTTTGGGAGTCTGTTGTATATATTTGTGACACTGTGATGTATTATGTTTATGTAGGTTGATGTAGGATGTTGTAGTTATGGCACAGAGCCACCTTTTTGATATGATATATATAGAGTTATGGATCATGTATGTATACTACTGTATATGATATGAAATTGTTGTATATTGTGGGTTGTAAGAGCCCCAAGGCATTGCTGGTCCTTGTGTGTGCCACCCATTGGATTATTAGGTATATTTGTGGTATTAGCAAGCTTATGTAAATTTGGGGATTTAAGGAAAAACAAAGGAAACTCTGGCGAATTTTCTGTAGAATTGGCAGATTTTAGGTGAACTTCGGGAGAGCATATCTCCCTCCATAGAGGTCCGATAGGGACGTGCCATACGCCGTTTTGAAGCTTGAGATGTCCCCTACATTGTGTAAAAATATTAGAATTTTATAGGTTGTGCGCAGCCCTGTGGAAGTCAGTGAACACAACTGCCCTGTTTTGCCCTGCACTTGGGGGCTGTTTTGGTCCAGTTTTGGGAATTTTATTCCTGCTTCATTTCTTGGTCAAATTAAGCGTATGATATATCAAATCGAACATTGAGGTGTCTAGTTTGTAGAATAAAAATTTGAGAGCAATTGGATGAGTGAATTTTCTGCAGTAATTCGAGGAGTGAGAGAGGTTTTGAGCTGTTTTGGGGTTGGTTGGCTGTTTTGCTTATCCAACTTCAAACGGCGATATCCGGAGCAAACGTGCTCCGATCATAGCGTGTGATAGCTTATTAGAAAGGGAATTAAGTAAGAAAAAAAAATATAAACTGAGAAGAAGGTCTGGTTGTGAGCGATGTGTTCGCAGAAAATTAATTACTGAACCATGTTCAAAGAAGTAAAAACGTAAAGTAGTTAAAATAAGTATTCCGCAAAAATTTTCAGTTACGGTCACAGCTTTTTAATTATTACGCTTTTATTGTTTTAAATGCTCGCGTAATAATCGTAAAAAGTTTATT